>NC_134311.1:46401631-46599131 GCF_949628215.1 Phalacrocorax aristotelis
TCCTTTGGGACCATGCTTTATTTAGTTTTAAATTCTACATCACAAGTTTCAAACATTACTGGTTTACATACTGTCTTCTAAAAACATTTGCTGCAAGCAAATGGAAGTCTGTTATGAATAGGAAGGCTGATACCACAGCATGAGAATGTCAGTACACCTTATCTTATATAGTTGCCAGCAGAGATTTTTTCATCGTTTCTCCTGGAAAGGTGTCAGTAAGGTTTATGGAAAGAAAAGTGGTTGTACTTCTACTAGCAATGGCTAAACAAAGTTTTTCAGTTTGGGGAGTGTTTTTATTTTTGCATATAAAAGCAATAACATTCTGTGCAGGGATAGTGTAGTAAACCATTCTCTTGTTCAGCTAAGAAACAGAGAATGATTGGTCCAGGGTGGGCAGGGCAGTAAAACCAGTGGAAGCAACGTGCCTCCTGTGGTCTCTGAAGGAGACTGTAGTTGTGCTTACTTGAGATGAGGAGCTAGGTGGAGCTAGCAACATTAACCTCTGGGAGAGTCATGGGTAGAGGAGGGTATGGTTAGGCTTTTTGCAGGTGCGTCCATCTTCGTTGTTGGGTATCTGTCTGGCACTGGCCATTGCCTTGACAAATGCGTGGCTGAACTGCAGTGACTGACAATGCTAGTATCATAACATCAGTCTGGTCTGCATCTATAAGAACAAGCTCTGCATTTGCCAACATGCTCTCAGGCACATATAATCTCATTCTTAAATCAACTATGTGTTTTTCTTCAAATTTTAAGCAAAGAAGAACTTGTCAGTCTTAATTTTTTTAGTGCAAACAACTTTGCCTTTCATGCTTGAGAACCTCAGGCAAGCTTTACAAGCTGTAGAAACATAGGATGATACTGTACCTGCAGTCTTTGTAGAATATCCTGTTGGCAGCACTGTGAGTTGAGTGTGTAGGATCAGGATGAACATGGCCTACAAAAAGTTCCTGGAAAATAACAAAGCTATTCTGCGTCATATTTGCTTTCTCTAGAAAAGTCTAGGTAGCATTCCTTGACACAGGTTTCCACATTTGGAAGTAGCTAAAGTATAATTGAAGAGTGACTCCTAACCTAAATGCAGCATTACAAATGACATTTTATTATTTTTCCTTTTCTTATTCCCCATTGATTTACCAGCTTTTTCTCAAGAAGAGTTGAAAATGGTTTTCTAAAACGCTTAAAGGATAGGTTGTCCTTATTCCAGGAAAGGCTGTTTTATCTTATTAACAGCTTTCTCTCGTGTTAGCATCCTTCCCTTCATATTGTATTAGTAACTGTTTTCTTGAATGCCACAGAGAAATATAACAATATTAGTACCTTTCAAATTGTATTACTGAAAATAAATACAAGTAAGAAACAATACTAATATAGCATGATGTGAAATTGCTAAAAAAATGCTGCAATGCAGTGAACAACTCGGAAGATATTTGGGTATCTCTGAATGGAAAACAGCTCATAGAATCATAGAATCATTAAGGTTGGAAAAGACCTCTAAGATCATGAAGTCCAACTGTCAACCCCACACCACCATGCCTCCTGAACCATCTCCCAGAGTGCCACGTCTACACATTTTTTGAACACCTCCAGGGAAGACAACTCCACCACCTCTCTGGGCAGCCTGTTCCAATGCTTAACCACTCTTACAGCAAATAAATTTTTCCTAATACCCAATATAAACCTCCCCTGATCCAACCTGAGGCCATTTCCTCTCATCCTATCACTAGTTACGTGGGAGAAGAGACCAGCATCCACCTCACTACAACCTCCTTTCAGGTAGTTGTAGAGAGCGATAAGGTCTCCCCTCAGCCTCCTGTTCTCCAGGCTAAACAACCTCAGTTCCCTCAGTCCCTCAAAAGACTTGTTCTCTAGACCCTTCACCACCTTCATTGCCCTTCTCTGGACATGCTCCAGCAACTCAATGTCTGTCTTGTAGTGGGGGGCCCAAAACTAAACACAGTATTCAAGGTGTGGCCTCAGCAGCGTCAAGTACAGGGGCATTATCACTTCGCTACTCCTGCTGGCCACAGTATTCCTGATACTAGCCAGGATGCTGTTGGCCTTCTTGGCCATCCTGGCACACTGTTGGCTCATGTTGTCATGCTGTCAGCCAGCACCCCCAGGTCCTTTTCTGACGGGCAGCTTTCCAGCCCCTCTTTCCCAGGCACTTGGCCTTGTTAAACCTCATACAGCTGGCCTCAGCCCATCGATCCAGCCTGTCCAGATCCCTCTGCAGAGCCTTCCTACCCTCGATCAGGTCAACACTCCCACCCAATTTGATGTCAGAAACTTCATTGCATTGCATGGATGTTCTTAGACCATTCAAATGTAAAGTATATTTCCCTTTACTTTTTTTTTGTTTTGGGCAATGCATTATTAGCCTGTAGGTTTTGAAGTCGTCTTGAAATGATCTTGAAAAATGGTCATCTATCAATTAAGTTTATTTTCTCTAGGTGATTCCTGTGTTTAGAATTATTCCTTTACCAATGGCAGACCCTAAAGTAGTAGAGTTAAAAAAATCTGTTAAAATTTTTTTGACAACAAAAGAAATAGTAATGCTTCATGCTCTGCCTTACCTTCTGTCCTCATATGTCACAATGTTCTGTGAGTTATTCATTAGTCTAATCTCTGAAAATGGTATGCTATACCATACCCAGTTTTTAAATAATGGGAAGTTAGAAATTGAGTGGTTAAGTAAGTGACTTAACTAGTGCCACACAGTGCATCTGTGGGAGTGTCAGACCCAGGATCAGAATCAAGGCATTCCCCTTCTTTCTGTCCAGTGTTTTGGCTGCAGAATTACCCATATAAAAATTGTAGGTGAGTTTAAAAATTGTAATTTTTATACCAGAATTACATGATGGAGACACTGGGTCTCTCTACAGAGACAGAAATACTTTTGTATGTGTGGGGGCGGAGTGGACTGTTCTTGTTCTTGAAAAACAAAATTTTCTCTTTTTTTATGCTCATAGACTTAAGTAATTAGTGAAATGTAGCCAGGCTCTGACTTTTAGTGATTGCCTCTAACTTGTAGGTGCAATTATCTGCTAGCAATGACTTATGAATGTATTTGGTGGCCCACAACACCTTAGTTGTTTTTCTAAGTGTTGTCAAATGTGTGAGCAATTCAATAAGGACACAAGTTTGTGGTCTCAAGTATAAAAATTTGTCCTAAAGTCTAGTTCAAAGTTGAATGACTGCAGATTTTTTATTGCCTACATCCAAGCTTTGGTGATCTTCTCATTTAGGTAGCATGGCTGTGCTGGTTTTGGCTGGGGTAATTTTCTTCATAGTGGCTGGTATTGTGCTATGTTTTGGATTTGTGCTGAAAACACCGTTGATAACACACCAATGTTTTAGTTATTGCTGGGTGGCACTTAGTTGCCAGCTGGGGATAAACCACAACAATTCCCTAAAATACCAGGCTTACTATAGGCAAGTCACATTGTGATTTTCCTAAATGTCAGTATGCAAATGATCCTCCTTTTGGTGTTAATTTAAAACAAACTCTGTTGTACTCCTGATTTACCAGCTATTAAAAATAGTATAATTTCATTGGGATGTTTTTGCCATTTACACAGCAGAATTTATGCTGTGATCTTTTAAAGAAATGCTTAATTGACAAGAAAGAAAAAAATTTATTGGAATTCCTGAAGTAGTAAAGAAGAGAAGTGAGAGATCCCCTAAGAGCTGTTTACAGAGTACATGATATCTGCTCTGAAAAAGAAAGAAAAAAACCAACCCAACTTAAAATTGTAGTATGGTACAATCCTGTGCTGAGCAATAGTGTCAGATTTTATCTTCTTCACTTTATAACCAAGAAACATTAAGAAAAACAATGGCAGAGGAGACTTGCCATTAAAAAATGCTGGAACACTTGGAGACCCACCAGTTGCCTGCTGCTTCATATCTTTTCTTGTCATGACCCAACATACAGCAACAGAAGAGTGTATCTCTCTTGTTTCTCATCAACCTCTTGCTCATTAACTTTGAATGATTACTTTGATGTGCCATCCTGTGTGAAGACCAACTACTGTATGGCTTTAAATTATTCTCCCAATGACATTGTTACTTGCTTTCAATTGTATTTTACATGCAGGGTTTGGGGTTTTTTTTAGAGTTGAGAGGTAAGCTGTAAAAAGTGCTTTTTGCTTTTACTTTTCCAATACTTCCCATCATTTCACCCAAATATTTATTGAGGTACAACACAATAACTTTTTATTGTTTTTAAAATAATAAACAAGATCATTTATTCTGTCAATTAATAGAATCATAGAATCATTAAGGTTTGAAAAGACGTCTAGGATCATCAAGTCCAGTCGTCAACCCGACACTATCATGTCTCCTAAACCATCTCCCTGAAGTGCCATGTCTACACATCCTTTAATGCCCCCAGAGGTGATGACTCCACCACCTCTCTGGGTAGCCTGTTCCAATGCCTGACCACTCTTTCAGTGAAGAAATTTTTCCTAATACCCAATCTAAACCTCCCCTGATGCAGTTTGAAGGTGTTTCCTCTCATTCTGTCGCTAGTTACTTGGGAGAAGAGACCAAATAAAATGTGTAGAACTTGAGAATTACACTCAATTTTAAGTATAGATGTGTGTATATGTGTGTGTGTAAAAACCCTGACTTCCTTATTAACAAATTCATTTGTGCAGAGTGCATACTCATGCAGAGTCTTATTGATTTTAATGCAGCTGTAAGGAACTGCACTTACGTACCAGTCTGCTGGTTTGAAGTCTAATTAAAAAGATTTCACAAACACTGGACCAAATAATCTTCAAGTCTTGTGCTCCTGTGAGTGGAATTAGATTGTGTGAGCTCTGTAGGATAAATGTGTGGTAGATGCTTGAATAGGTAGATGGAACGTTCATGCAAAGAGAGTGAGCGTAGCTGACTCCATGATGTATTCAGGTGCACAGTGATCCCTTATATCACACATGACTTGATAGGAGACATTTCTTAAATAACTTTTTGTACATGAGAATGATGAGGCAAGGACATTAAGAGCAAGGCTCTGTTAGACGTGGCCTATTGCATAGAAGGATGTAGCTGAGACTTCAGTAAGATGCTATTTAACCTCACAGAACCCTTGGACCCTCTTCACTAGTTACATTAAGAATTTTTGTTAGATTTACTATTAAAATTGAGGATAAAGGAATTTGCAAAACTTACCTGTCTGTCCAGAATGTTACATCATTTTAAACTGCCTCCATCTTTTGTGGTCACTTGTAAGAACTCCAGAGGAGGAATCATATCTATCTCTTCTTTATGTGTTGCCCTCCATCTCCCACACCGTGATCCCTTTCATGATAGGTTATTGCTTCTTATCTCTTGGAAACTCTGCAAAACAGCCGGGCAGATTGATTTTCCATTACTGCTATAGGCTGTTCCCATTAATATGTGAATAATATTTACTTGTCAGATATAATTAAATTACCCAAACTATGTTAAATTAATATCCTTGGTCTGGGGGAAACCCACAAAAGTCAGGTCTAACATCTTTTACTATTAGCCGTACGAATTTACACATAGGTGTACTAGGTCACATGCTTTAATACTAGACAAAGTTCCCTTCTTTCTGCATTATACTCTACAGGAAGATCTCAAAGACAGCAGCAAGATATTTCTGAATGTTTCACTGTCAGTTATAAAACCATTAATTTATTCTTGTATATGTGTTTTTTTGTTCTCAAACCTTAATACCTTTGCTTTAGGATTTAAGGAATAAATTGAGTAAACTATTTAAAATGATTCTACTGAAATCCACTCCATTTCCTCCACAGGTCCTCAAGGGCTGCTGTAATTTGGTAGAAATGCGAGGAGCTTTATGTTAGGAACTCAGTGGAAGGGATGTGTAAAAATGTCCGAGAACTGTTATCTGCAGACCATTGACATGGTAGAACATAATGGCACTTTTCAAGAAGCTGTAGGAAGCCATGTTCTGTTGTTTACTTAAGAGCCTGAAGCTGCAAGTTGTTATCTAAATACACGTTTGCCTATCAGCTGGTACAGGGGGAGCCTGTATCTACTGATTTTACTGTTCCTCTCACTATGCAAGGTCATTGGTTTCTTTTAGTTTCCGTCTGTTTTCTTTCTGTCTTTCTTGGAGGAGTTTCTGAGGAAAACCTTAGTCAGGAAAAAATTCTGGTTTTTTTCTCTATAAAATAATGTAGTACACAGAGTCCCGTTATGTAAACTTTTTAGCAATATGTTGCAAAGGCTAAATTACAGTGGATGACTTCTGGAATGCCTAGCAGTACTCTTCCAGAAGTGTTTTCTGGCAGAAGTTTAGCATTGCTACACCCTTGGATTTTTATGCCTTCTTTTTAACAGGTTTGAACAATGCCTACAATATTTAGCTGCTGCAGACTCACCCAGGATCTTTTTATTATCCTTACTCCCCACCCCACCTTTTTCAAATTAAGCAGTAACAGATGTCCAACCACAGTTACACCAATCCATGCTGCGACCCTGCAAGCACACCAGCTACTCTACTTTTATCCTCTCTGTACCTTGAAATCCTGCTGCTGGGGAACGGAGAGGCTGCTGTTTGTTCTGTCAGTGAATCTATATGACATTCATCTCCTGCTGCCATTTTGGGTCATTCCTGAGCCTGTTGCATGAACTGTCAGTGACTTGTATGCTAAGTTAAATCTTATTGAAAACCAGTAGAAATATATTCTTAATAATTCAGATGCATATCCTTGCAAGCCTCAGCACATACATTGGTTGCTTTGTGAGGGTCTTCAAAGACAATGCTTTCTTTCATGTTAGTAGTGTTAATGTTCCGTCTCTGTGTGTAGGAACACACGCTATTCCTGGCATCTTGAATCTTCTCTCTGCCAAGTTACGCTGGTTTCATATTCAATACTGTAGTGATCTGAGGTAGTTAGAATGATTCTTGATGAACTGAGTGAAGTTAAAAATAAATCTTTGAAATAAAGACTAAATTCTAGTTGAGGTTTTTAATAGCTACCATGACTATAGAGTGCCTCACAATTTACGTTGTATTTAGCCTGACAACAACACTTTACTATCATTGTGTCTGATTATTGCCTAGGGAACGTAGGCATCAGGCTAACAAAGTAATTTGCCCAAGATCATGCCAGAATGTGAACTAAAATATTAATTTTTCCAGTCCCAAATAAGCATCTTGCAGCATGAGGGGTTATCCTAATTACTTAGAAGTATGCATGGGATTCTCAGTGATGGGATGGGAAACTCCTGAAACCAGATCATAACCTGGCATCAACACACCCTTTGCAGAAAAAGTGGCCAAGTAAGGCCAGCCTAAATGTTTTGGCCATGCTACATGTCTTTAGAGTTTCGCATAGCAATCCAATTTAAAATATATAACTCTTTTTGAAAACTTTTCAGGTTTAGTTGTTTGAGGAACAAGCTGACATTTTCATGTTTCTGAAAAGTTTGCATGAATTTTTGGGGATTATGTATAAAAGATAACAATCTTACTAATTACTTAAACTTCAATACTTTACACCATCAAGACTCCCTTTAACTCAGGGAAGATGAAAGGAAACATGAAACCTCTAAACTTTTTTCCCCCATCTTAGAATTTATAATGGCTAAATGGATAATTTTTGAATGTCTATAATAAAACTCACTCTTAGCCTGAAACATTGTATTTCAGGTTCAAGCTGATTCCAATTTTTACAGGCAACCTCTTAACCTCTAGGCCAAAAGTAGATAGGATTGTAATGGAAATACTGATGAGCCTTAATAAAGCAGCTCTACCAAATGACATAGTTTCATCTAGTATGTGTACATACATTATATTACTCCTCTTTTATACTGTGACACATGAACAAGACAAAATAACATAAAATACAACACGTGTGTCACATTGGTGCAGAGATTTAAAAAAGGTGGTGAATGTGAGAAAACCTCTTATGGCAAAATAAGAATACCATTTTGTAAGCCCTTCTTTGTGCAGTACAATTAATTACTGAGTTCATTAATTAATGAACATGTTAGAGAAAGAACACTATTACTGACTGGTGGAGTCCTGATATATTACTGAGTCAATAAACTATCGAACATGAAACAGGACCTTTCAGGAGAATTTTTTTCTCATAACCCACAAACACATATATTATTCTTGCATGGTCAGCACTTCTTTGGTACCCTTATATTTCATATTACTAATTCTTTTAATCACACATACATACAGCAGTGTTTTATAACCTAGCTAATGAGTAATTGGACAGGTGACATTGGGACTGAGGCCCTGAAGTGTCAGGCATAATAGAGCAGGATATTTTTTTTCCCTACTTGGTTTTCCAGAGTAAAAGATAGTATAAGAGCAGATAGGATAGGAGGGAGAAAGGGCTCTTGTACCAGAAATTTGTTGGGAGATACAGTTTTTAAGTGGATCCATGAACTGTAAATGGCTTTAAATTGCAGTCTGATGCAGATAAGTAAGTAAAGAGATAAAACATTTAAAATAACTGTGAACCTTTTTCATTGTCAGCAAGCAAGGAGTTTAGCTTGGCCAAGCTGTAGTTGAATGTAATTTTCTTCAAGTCAGTATAGTTAAGGTAATTATTTTCTGGTATGGAAGAGTGTGTGTGTTTTGCGCGGGGGGTAATTGTTCGGAACCAGCAAGAGCCTTCATAATACTTCAGTATCTCAGTGGCCAGTATCTCAGTATCTCAGTATCTCAGTAGGTATCAAGCATCCTTCCCCAACCTTAGCCCCCAAGTAATCACTGATTGCGTCTAAATCTATAGAGATATCTTTTCCTGGCAGCTCTGGTAGTTACAGTAGATTGTTAATCTGTGAATGATCAGAATAAGCCTCTCTGTTTCAGAAATCTCCATGCAAATTACATCTAAATGCATGCCATAAATTTATTAGTAGCAGTTTGAAGTGCACAGGTCATCTTCTACACTATTTAAAAACATATGTCTGTTACACATTAAAAAGAGTATAATTCAATTTATATTCACTTTTCTGTGGATGTAGCTAGCACCTGTCAAAGTAAACCTGTGTAATTTTTGAAATTACACAGGTTTATTTTAAATATTTTTATTTTAAAATTTTTTAAAATATTTTTAAAAGGAGACATGAGATATTAATAAGGTATAATATTTAAGCAAATTTTAGATCTCTGCAATGGAATGGAGTTTTAGCATTGCTGCTTTGAAATAGTTTCATCTTTTGCAAAACAGAGAAATATATGTTTGACAAATAGGGAGTGCAAAGAGGTAAAGGCTTATGCCTGGATATTGGAGAAATATGCAAAGGAAGGTTACAGGATGTTTTATGAACCAGTCCTATTCTTGCACATTGATCATTTTGTCATATTTTGGGAACATATCAAATCCATGACTCCCTTCTGTAGTGGAGTTATATCGTAAAACCCAAAAAGGAAACTTGAGAATAACCTTTGGATACCATGGGGGAAGGGGAAAGAGTTCTGTAGTTTTCCTTTTTGTATGTTTTTCTTTCCTCATTTTACTCTTGGCTTTAATCAAGCTGATATGCTGGTGTAGTAAGACATCACTAATAACATTGTCCTTCAGGCAGCTGATGCAAAACCAGGAAATTTGTGGAACACTTACAGGATGCTCATCCTGCTACTTTTTTTCCTAAAGGAAATGGAGCAATTCTTTTAAAGACATCAGGAATGTATTCATCTCCGTGGGACAACAGACTACGTTATTACTGAATAAGCATTTTGGTTGTCATTGCTCAGGGATACTGATGTATGTTTTTGAAAGAAAATTAATCTCTACTTAAAAGAATG
The DNA here is from genome assembly GCF_949628215.1 of Phalacrocorax aristotelis. Lineage (NCBI taxonomy): Eukaryota > Metazoa > Chordata > Aves > Suliformes > Phalacrocoracidae > Phalacrocorax > Phalacrocorax aristotelis. The sequence goes on from NC_134311.1 coordinate 46,411,404, forward strand.
AGCAATGCTTTGAATGTTAGAAGGCTAGTTTTTGCTATATGGTTAATACCCTTCTAGCCCTCACAACAGATTTATACAAGAAGGAAGGAAGACATTAATATGTGATTTCTGTTTCTTTTTCCAGGCCATCCGCTGTACACTGGTAAATTGCACATGTGAATGTTTTCAGCCAGGGAAGATTAACCTGAGAACCTGTGATCAGTGTAAACATGGCTGGGTGGCACATGGTAAGAAATGTCTGTTCTGGGCATGTCTTCTTTATTCTGTCCATCTTTCACATTCTCCTTAAATAATAAGAGCTGGAGCAATATAGACAGTAGTAATATGTATTTGTCTGTACATGTATGTGTGTGCACTCTGGGTTTGTGCATGTGTATGCATGCACATACTTTCTTTACATCAGTTTTCAGGATGTCAAAGTGAGGGTCTGTTATTCTGGCAATAGCTTCAACTGCCACTGGAGTTCAACAGCTTGTGTAGAGCTCAGAAGAATATCCTAGCCTCCAGGAAATAATGTAGTTCTAGCAGGGCTTAACAGAAAGGCAAAATGTTTATAGTATGGTTGCACAGCAGAGTTTGTATTGCAAAGGAGCATCAGCCAATAAGTCACTGAGCCTAATGGAAATTCAAACATACCAATGTCACACCTGCAGAACTTGGATGTCATAATGAAATGAGTGTATCCTATATGGCTCAACAAAAGTGTGCATGTATGATCTGTGAGTTGAACCTCTCCTCCCATGTTCAAATAGCTAGAGAAAGAAAAGAGGGTAGAAAGCCCAGATCCCATATAAAAGTGTCAAAATACAGTAATACACCTTCCTTTTTTATTTATCCTTTACTATTTTGTGTTTGGTGTTTTTTTTTCTTGACAGTCTTGATTAAGCTATCCATGAGAGAGAAAGAGAGAGCTGTATACACAATTAGAAGGCAAATAAGGAGGATACCTAAAATGTTTCAATTAAGAAAAAAAAAAGAAATTAAAAAAAAAGAAAAAAGAGAAAGTTTACTGCATTTGCAGAAGAGATTAGTGTTGGAGACTTCTTCTCATGGTCTAGGCTATTAGCACCTAAGCAAGCAGAGTCTTCATTCCCCACTTCTGCCAGACATTCAGTGGGTTATATACTATAAATTTTATTTTATTTTGATGGGTCCTGGTGTGGGAGCTCAGTACTTCCCTCCTAAGATGCACTTGATCTCTATTTAGTTCATATCTGTGTGTTTGTGCCTGAGTATGCTGACAAATGGCAAGTGTGAATGCTCAACAAATTCACAGATTGCCAGAGAAGTTTTAAAACATTCACATAGCATGAAGGAAAGCATGAAGGCAGGTACCATGCTGTCCTGTGTCACTGTGTAGTAATATATACAGCCTGCCTAGAAATACCCTAACACCACCAATAGGGTAGCTGGTTGCAGATTTATTATATACTAGATTCCTTAGGGACACAGCTTGTTTTCACTCGTCTTAATTCCCAGAAAGGTATCTTCAGTCACAGTATAACCAGATTCATATTTCTTGGAAGGATTGCTAAACCTTGCAAAATTTCTTCATTCGGGCATGCTTTTAGGCTTTGTGTAGCATCTGAGGTCTTACTGACCCACAGATAGGGAAGACTTGTATGGGTGTTTTCCAGGGCGTCCTCCTGTTCGGTAATAGAAATTAGGAGACTAGCACTTAGATTCTGGCGTATGGGCATCTGGCATTTTCTTTTTAACCAGTACATCTTAAAAGAGTGTGATCAGATTTTCCTGATAAATTCTTCTCTGCAAGGTGGTGGAATTCAAAATCAGAATACATGACTGTAATCTGAGATTGCCTCAGTGTGTATAACAGAAATGTCCCTGGTTTACAAATCCAGAAAGTTGAAAGGTGAATATGATGATCAAGGATGCACCACCTGCCACTGTACCTGAGTGCTTAACATTCCAAATAGAAAACTTAATAGAGCTATATATTATTAGAAAGTGTTTGTTTTACTACTGCACCAAGCAAAGAATTCTCTGATTTATTTCTTTTTAGTACCCTTTGTGTACATTTGTCTGGAGTATTTACATTTTATGGCAGAGTGAGACAGGTCAGATGTATGTTTCATATACATACTCAAAGCACAGGCTTATGAATTACTTCCTGGAGACTATGGTGCACCTGCTTCAATTCTTGATCTTAGCTGTTTTCCAGGATTTTGAGGGCAGCATTTGGGAGACTGATCGATTCATTTCACTGTAGCGCCTGGATTTCAAAATGACTGAATCAGGTTGCTGTTCAGAAGTGATTTTCTTTAGACTGTTAGCGTGGCACTTTGAGAAGTTGTTCCTTGAATGCAAATAGTATTTCCTGCTGCGTTAATTAAAGGGTTTCCTTCTGATTTTTATTAATGAATTTCAACTCAGCTCCTTGACACATGATGTAGTGCTTTACTGAATGTAATTATCAAAGAATAGGTGTTTCCAACAGGAAGTTATTCAGTTCTGATAGTCTAGAATCATAATTTACTGAACAGATCAAAAATAGCTTAGAACTGCAGTCTTCTCATGCTGTACTTGACTAATCTGTGCAGAGTTAATTCATGTTAATAACTGCCATTTAAAATGTTGGAATTCTTGGAGCGAGGAGGAAAGGGCAAACAGCCACACCAGTATTATTGCACTTAGCAACTGCTGGCCTGTTTTCTTTTTTCCTGCTTCCATTGTGTTTCTCATGTTTTTCCTCACTCACCAGAATTGAGCTGCACACATCTTGAAAGGAAAGGTTTCCTACAAGTTTAGTTTCTTCTGTCCGGAGTTGCCAAAAGTAGGATTGTCAATACATGAACAGATTCATCAGAGGAGTTCTTTTGTGGCAAGATAAATGTTTCTGTTGGCAAAAGTTCAGCTTATCAAGTTTTGACCCTGCACCCCTCTGCTACAGTGGTAATCCTACCATCAGCGTCTTTAAGGCTGAAGCCAAAAGCTGCTTAGAGCATAGCAGCATTCTCTTGTACTGCTGTGCATAAAGGAGAACGGGCTATTGCTGGTGTGAATCTCTTAATATTTTAAGGGATTTGGATAAGTAGACTGTTTTATTTTGTTTTAAGCTGAAGCCTGGCTTTCATATTGTCAGCTTGGGTGGGGATTTACTTTCTAAAAAAAAAAATAATAAAGAAGTTTAAATTGGACAAGACATTTCCTAGGCCTCAAGCAGGTAACAGATGTTTTTCCTTCTATTTTTTTAATGTTTAAGATAATTTGTAGTGTCAATATGGTGAAAAATAAAATCTTATCACAATGTAATAGTTGATTTTTTTAAGAAGAATTATTTTAACACATGCAATTGCTATTTTGTGGCTTTTAAATAATGTAGGAGTAAGATGACTACCAAAAAAATGAAGAGTTCCTTGAGTGCTTGAATTAGTTTCTTCTGATATTTTTGTTACGTTAGAAGTAACATTGTACTATGAAGATAGCCATGACATTTTATTAGCTTTAGCGCAAAAATCACTTACTCAGACTTTGTTGAAGCAATGAAAAAAACCCACTTTATTTGCCACCCACTTACCCTACCAGAAGTATCTTATCCTATGAAGAAAGAAATTAAGGAAGTCTGCAATAAAAAGATGTTGATCTCATTGACTTTGCTTTTTGCTTTGTATGCTTGTCATTGATGTCAGAATAACAACTACTGTACTGCTAGCAGAAATACTTTTACTATACCTAGTCCAAGAAGTCAGAAGACCCAATGAAGTATCAATAGGAAATACAGTCTAACCTCTCATAACTGTTTTTGCTCTAAAAGGGTGCGCTAAGGTGACATATGTCATAGTGGACTAAAGCTATTGTTTATGACATTCATTCTGTTCATTTTAGTTTAAGTATCTCAGACTTTGCTGTGATTAAAAAAACCACAGTATAATAATATTATTAAATTTGTATGAAATCATTGTCATCTTGTTTCAAAGAGAGTCAGAAAATTAGAAATACTAATTCTCTGTCTTGCCCTCAAATTGATCACTGGTAAAACTCAATCAGACAGCAGCAGCATTCTTTTCAGATGTTTTGGTATACTGTGCATTCTCAGACTAGCTGAATTTCACACGCTTCAATCTACTGTAGGAAATTAAGTATCCTGTGAACACTTTTGCTGTCTTCCTTCTTTTTCTCTCAGAGAAAGCTGGTCCGTAGTCCCCTAGTGATCTTCTTTGTCTTTTCACCTGCGTCATGCCAATCGACGCAGCTTGGGGCTGGGCTATTTATTCAAGTAGGGTTTAGTACCTCTCTGAGGTATGATGGGGCCACATTTGGCCCCATCTTCAGTCAGAACTTGGCCATGCCTTTTCTCTAGTAATTTTGAGATTAAGTTCCTTTCAGTTTTCATGAAAATGACATTAACTAGTAGATTTTGGCACACAGGGCAAATCCATTACTCTTTTCCAGTTTAAAAGCTGCCACTCAGTGAATACTCATGCCCAGAGACTTGCCATGTGGGTTACAATTTCACCTTGTGAAGGAAGTTTTCTGCTGCCAGTATTTATAGAATGCATGTACTAGCTTCCTGTAAATGAGACTAACAATGAAAACAACAACCTCCACTAGAAAATGGAGAATGCTCTGTTCTGAAGTGAGATGCGTGACATGACTGTGACTTCTTCATTCACAATTGTTGAGTACTCTGATTTTCCACGTGGTAGTTCATGAAATTGTCAGGTAAAGGAAACATGAAGTGAGAACAAAAGAAAAGAAGGACAGGTGTAAATAAATAAAAGGAAAAGAAGAATGCTGTGGAAATTTTAGAAATTGCATCTCTCCATTACCCCAAAGTTGCTGAAAGTACTTGATCTAGGAAGAAGGTTTAGATTTTAAATCTGAGTTGTATGGGAATGAGGCAAGAAGGAAGAGGAGTGCTATGTTGAAACAGAAATCAGCAGTGTTCCAGTCTAAAGCTGTTAAGTGAAATAAATCCAGATTTGCAAAATCAAAGATAATCTCTAATAAAACAAGAGAAAACAAAACAAAAACACCTCACAGATCTTAGAGTCTCTCTAAAAGCCAGTAGAACTGCCATAAATCCTTAAAAAGACAAGGAGAAATGTAATCCTGTTATTATAGTTTACTGGTAAAATAATTGGGTTATTTTTGTACTGTACAATAGGATATAAAAAATAATCACAATTTTAGCATACTGAAAATACTTGTTTCCTTCTATTCAGTTTATTTAATTCTTTAAAATGCTTTAAAATTACTTAAGAACATCATAGATTTGAGGGGGTTTTTTTAGTTCCATAGAGATTTTTAGCAAAGCAATTATCTACAATTCATTGATAACAAAGGCTAGCTTTTCATGACTTTTAAAGCAAAACTATTTTAAATCTAGTCTGGCTTTTCCTGTCTTCTACTGACAATTTTAATCCATCTGTTATAACTTCTTGTTGACCCTGAAGGCTGAGGCATATTTTTCATTATTCAGTTGCTTCCAGGAACCTTACCTGATTAACATTCGTTACTGGTAAACACTTTTTAAAGTCCCCCCTTCTGCCTATGCCATCCCTTTTTGCTTCCCTTCAGCAGCAATTCCCAAAGCGGCCAATACAGCACAGAAAAGATGTACTCTACTATCTTGTGGGTAATCTGATCCACTATCTGGTTTTAAAGCCTGCCACATTGGTAGGAATGATGTGATGTAGTGTTTACTTTGGGTTACTCCAAGATCAAGTCAAGCTGAGGTAAAAGTAAATAAGAATGTCCAAGTATTAGGGCATCCAAGACAAATAATATTGTTTCAAAGTTTTATAAGACAGAAGTGACAGAAAGGAAATAATGCTTAGTTGCCCCAAGATCAAATAAAAAGCCTTCCTTTTCCACCCTTGTATTCAGCTGATACTTACACCACCATATGGTCACGGGTTTAGTCCTCATGCAAATTTTACATCCTCAGGTGTTGAGTAAGGTTTTCCTTGGGGGTAAACCACAGGCTTTAACTTACATATGTTCGCATTCACACCTCCTTGGATTTCCCTGGGGGCCTACTCAGAATAAAATCTTTGTTCTTTTCTTTCCTGCCACCCCCAGGACATCTTAATGCAGTCAGGAAGAGGTTAGAACTTTATCCCTCTCCCCAACTTTGTTGGCTCACAGCCATGGGTTTGAATATGCCAGTGTCCATTGGACATTGTCCTTTGGTCATGTGAGATTATCCCTGACCAGACATTATGCAGTCAGGTAAGGACTGCTCCAGTGCCTGGTAAGCCCTAAACAAACCATGACCCATTCTGAAAAATAGTGCCTTTTTCTGTTGGGTTGGGCTATATTCACATCTCAAAGTGAAGCCCCTTCTCATTATGAACATTTTGTTGTCAGAAAAACTTTTCATTTACTAATCACACTTTGTGCTTTCACAGAACTGGCATTAATACTGTCAGATACCCACTGGCAACTCTGAAATACAAGCCACCTTTATAGCTATGATCTCCCTTGACTAGCTATAAAATGCCCAGAGAGGTTTAGACTAAAAGTATTTCAAAAGTGCAAGGTATTGTTATTTACATTTTAGAGAGAAGGATTCATCCCATTTAGTACACCCAATGCCATAGGATAAAATACTAGATGCCTTGGACAATGATGTCTTACCCTTCTTAAGGAGAGAATCCAGTAAGGAAAAAAATAGACATACCTTTTGCAAGGTGGAGCAAAGCCAATAAAAACAATGATTTTTTAAATAACACTTGGAATTTCTCTTTCACACATAGAGGCTGCTTTACCCCCTTACATGTGGTGATAGGAAGTTCACTGCATGGCATAGGTTCAGATAAGAGCAAGAGAAGGTCTGGTGCTTGCTGCTTCTTTCCCAGATGAGCAGGTTAAAGTCTGTGGGACTTGAGAGTGCAAATCACTAATGGATTTGTGGGGCAGCAGTGGTGGACTTCTGCAACATGCATCCACAGTTCTCCAGGATGGTTAGAAGACAGTACCTGATTACTTGTCTCTTTTAACACCTATGCTGCTGCACATGAATTGCTGTGATATGCTAACCACTTTATCATTTTATTACACTTTATTACATCATAAATTTTTATATCTTCTTAACGATCCTACAAGAATCTTAATTGTTTATAGGAACATCTTAATTAACTAGAGTTCACTAGGTTAAGCAGAACACAAATTGAAGGAGCTCTAAGTGAAACAAACCCTACCACTCCATTCCATATAGCTTCATAAGGTTAAAATGGGATTGACTGCCTGAATGAAAAATTCATACTGTTTTCAGATGTTACAAAGTAACAATAATACCATGGGTAACTTTACCTCAGCTTTCTGTTTTGCAACTGTGAAATTCAATGGAAAAAACTTTTTTTTTTACCTGCTAGGAAGAATTTCAATTTGAGCTGTAGCATTATGGGGAAACTTGCCCCAGATTAATTTAGCAGACAATAGTGTTACTTTATTATCTTATTTCCATCTGGATTTTAGAAACAGAAAAGATAATACAAGAAATGTATAACATGAGTCTCAAAGTTTTCTCTAATTACATTCCAATTGATTACAGTCAATTTTTCTGAAGTATATTTAACAGGAGCTTTGTGAGATGGTCACAGTATGTGAATTGGGGTGATAAAGATTGATGTTTATGAATGGTAGAACTAAGCTGTACAAACCAGTATTCCCAGGGTCTGTACATCTTCAGCTGTCAACAACTTCAGGACAGCAGGATTTCCTAAGAAAACTGAGGTGGGTTAGCACACATGGGAAAGCATTTCATAGTTTGAACCAGAGTTACACCCTAGACTGAAACACTACCATGGTCTTGGCTTTGTGAAATGCCTCTACAACACAGTACTCCATCGAAACAGAATGATGTTAACAGGTGGGCAGTGCCTGTTGCATTTCATTATGGTTTTCAAGGCTGCATAAAAGATGGAATAGGTTGCCTAGAGAAGTGGTGGAATTTCCCCTACTGTAAGTATCAAAGTTTCATTTGACAGGGCCAGAGATAACCTAATCTGAGGCCCAGTTCTCAGTAGAAGGCTGCGCCAGACAATATGCAGAAATCCCTTCCAACCTAAACTTTTGGTGAATCTGTGGATCACAGTTAATGGAATTTGAGGTGCATTTGGAGTAAGATGGAAATCCTCCAAATCCAGACCGCAATCCAGGACTCCCAAATGTGCTTCTGTCTCACTGTATATAGTATGTCAACCATATGATATTAGGACCATTACAATACATACTAATTCCTATCTCACCATTATTAAGGGAAAGAATATTTTTAAGAAGGTGTTAATGGCTGGTAGGATGGAATGATTTGGCTTTGGAGACAACAGATAGGAAACATCAAAGATGAATGAGTAGTCAAGGTATTAGAAAGAGATGTTCATTTAGTAGCTTGCATTATATATTGTAGCTTTCAACAATGACATTGTCAATCCATGTGTCAAGGAGCAGCAAAAGTGGATCTGCACAACAAAGAGGTCTGAGCCAGAAGTCAAGGGCAACTCCAGCATTGGCCATGCCTGTACCATGGGTACAGTTTCTCGAGGTCTGATCACAGTAGACGGAACCAGGTGCTGATAACTGGATCCATTGACAACCTCAGGCATGGCAAGGGAATCAGTCAGGTCAGGGTCCACCCAGGGGCTCCGATCAGGAATAAAGAAGGTGAGGCCAGAGACAGGGCTGAAGATGAGCTTGTAATATGAGTCTGAGGGTCATCTACAAGACAGGCAGAGGACTACAGGCAGGCACACCTACAATATACCTTAGGTAGGGAATGAAGGTCCAGGTCTGAGCTTTAGTAGGGGTCCTGGACCCATAGGCTGAGAATGCAGGGTGGACATCTCTGGAGAGGCTGGTCAGCATGACGAAGCCCAGTTTGTGCACTCAGGTCTGTGACACCATGGAGACTGATCAACAGTTGCCGTCTCTAGCAGAGGTGACAGATGATACCAACACACACAAAAGCAGCTGTGTGTTGGGACACTCACATGATTAATCTGCATGTGTTTCTCCATCAGGGTGGTCATCAGTGCTGAAGTCCTCCTTTACGTAGGCACAAACACACACCCTGACAGAGAGCACTGCAAGTCCAAATCCCACAGAAGAGAAGGGGCTCTGTCTCATCTTCCCTACAGTGGTCCCCAGAGTCAGGTGTCTTCCTTCATGCAGTCTGCCCACAAATTGTCTAGTAGCCCATATGTTTTCCTGCAAACTTGGAATGAAGGTTCTTTACAGTTTGTTCCTTTGAACATATTAGCTATAAACAATGAGGAGGGTTAAAAAGCCTACCACTTTATTTATTTATTTAAGGGGTCAGTTGTGAATTAAAAACATGCTCATGAAGTACTACTACACAAAGCTAGGTCTAACTTTCATTTTTAGGAGAAAGCATTTTGAGTCTTGCTTTTGTTCTTTTTTTTTTTTTCCCCTCTGTAATCATGTTTTCCACTGTTGAAGCGAAAGTTTTTTGTGTAGAAGGAAAGCATAAAAGAAAACACCTGTTTGGCTTGCAGGAATTGGCCAGGGAGGCTGTTTTCCTGACAGGCCAAATGCGACCAGCACAGGGCCCCTTTAAAAAAAAAGTCAGGATTTTTTTTCCCCCTTATTTCATGTGAGCATTGGCAGAAACTCTGACAAGCAGTTCTTCATATTTTATTATGTTCTTGTCTGGCAGAATCTCTGTCAGGCAAAAACCTTGTCAGCGGAAAACCTGTCGTAGGATCAGAGGAGACAAAAACAGGTGTCACAGAGGCAGTCAAAACTGAAGGAAAAAAACAGATTAGGCTAAAGAGAGAAAGGCAGACAATTACATTAATGCCATTGCTTTTATCTTATAGATGTGTGTTATTATCTCGGGGTGCTGAGTGCGCAATTGCCTCAAAGAAAAGTAGACAGGAGACAAGGGGAAACTTTATAGTTATTAACTGAAGAAGCAGTGTGTCAAAGCTGGATGGGGTTCAAAGTTTTGCAAAGGGATAAAAAAAATTGCAGACAGCAAGCAACGTCTGTGAACAAACTGTGGTTCTGCTTTCGGCTACATAAACCTAGTAGCATTCTAAATGTTTCAACTTGGAATCAGATCATAGACATAAAAATTAATGAAAGTTTTCATTCAGAATTTTTTAATAACATTTATTTTGTGTACATGCAACTGAAGTGCTGGGGGTTTTTTTTTCATCTGTTATAAAAATGTGGTTAGAGAATGAGGCATGGTGAGGCATGAAGACATTTATCAGTTTAGTTGCTGTGTTGTTTGGGTTTGAAACACCTATTATCAACACACATTTAATTTTAAAATGCTATTAAGAATCCTTTTACTAAGTGTAAACATCTGTACGTGCAAGCTGTAAATTAGAAGATCACATATGTGTCCCTCTGTCAGAGACTAAATGCATTTGGCAAATGGTTTACATTATTAGCTTTTAAGTACAGTAAAAGGCAGAATGAAAAGTTGGTTTTGCCTGTGAAGCAGCATATGCTTTAGTTACACTCCTTCCATGACCTTTTGAAATCCACAGTGTCTTAGTGAAGTTAATGTCTCTTCTATCTGGATTGAATTGTGAAAGGGATGAAGACAGAAGTAAAATGGAGATCACCAAAGGATGCCATGTTGTAGCTGGAAGTTATACCCAGGCTGATTCAGGCTGTTCACCCCATGCTGTCTGTGCTTGTGCCAGCGGTGAATGGGATAATTTCCTATGCCATGAAAGTATTTGAGCCATTCAGTAGGCTCTGACAAGTTTTCTTGTCCTTAGTCACCTTCTAAGCATGATATTTTTGATGAGCAATTTTTCCTCCTACAAAATGCACCACATTATATGGTGTTGCAGGTGATATTAAATCTGCATCCTAAGGCAGGCTAGCTAGACCACTTCTAATGACACTAGTAGTTTATCTGTCCCTCCAGCATTTTAGTTGTTCATGAGTTACCGTGAAAGGATTTGTTGTTACTTCTCCTTCTGTGGTTGATGGAAAAGAAGAAAATCTTGAACTCTGAAAATAGGAAGCTGTTCATGTTCGCCACTAAAATCAACAGCAAACTACAGTGTTCCACACTGCCATTAATAATATAGTATGTTTTACCATACTCGACATGCTGTTGTTGCAACAGTATTATGGAATCTTTTTGTGTTGGTATTGTATATTTGATTTGTCTGCTAATTTCAGTTTCTCTTGCTGCAGGAAGTGGCCCAATTATTTAGTTGAAAAAATATCTGGAAAACTCTCTGTTATTGTCTGGACACAGATGACATAAAATTTCATTTTTATTTTTCCTGTTGACCCTTGAACAAATCTAGTAATCTGGAAAGATGATGATGTTTATATAATTCTGTATTGTCATGTGTATGTGTGTATGCACTCCAAATCTATCCCTCTTTGGTAAGTTAGAGAACTGGCTAAAGAGCATGCAAGAAAATCTAGAGTGGGACTGTTGCAGAGCACAAATTTAAAACTGAAATGGAGTGAGATCCGTAATGACCTGCACATTGCAATCTACTGGCTCTTCTCTGTGGTGTTCTGAGATACACAGCCAGGCAAATCAGCTGAGAGAAAGGGTATCACTAGATATTTTCATGCCTCTTTGGGATACCTAAATATTTATCTAGTATCAGGAAATTAGCAAGAAGTATGTGTAATTACAATTCCAATTGCATTAAAACTAGGATATTTAAAATTCTTTTACATTCAGTAAAGGCAAAATACCATGCTTTTATTGTAGCTATTCAAAAAACTATATGAGACCTCTAAAGTACCAAATTCATCACTGCATAGTTATATTTCTTTCGCTTAACAAAAATTGAATCCACTTAGAAGCATGGCTTTTGATTTGGTTGGCCTTGTCCGCTGCACACTGGGAAGGAAGGGGTCTAAGGTTAATGAGTAAATTTACATATCTGAACCTATGAACAGGCCACAGTATAGATGAAATTAAATATTTTGTCTTTTTTTTATGGCTTTTGATAAACTGAACAAGTATTTGAGCCTTATTTTAATACATCTTTTGTATTTCATTTCCGTCGAATTACATGGGGTCCCAAAACACCATTCCCCCCATTTTCCTACATTAAAAAAAAAAGGAAACGTAAAAGTTCATTCACTGATTTGTTACAAATAGGTCCAAAGTTTTTTGCTGGAATTTTGCATAATAAGAATACTGCAGGCTGTAATGAGAAGATTGACACTGTATCAATTTCAAAGTTCTCTTAATAATTCACAGTACACAGAGCAGAGTCTCTGTAAAATCTGGAGTATTTTGTTTATTATTCAAGAAGGTAGAGTGGATAAGCCAACATGGGGAAGTTCAGGCTTGACATTAGGAAGCATTTCTTTACCAAAAGGGTGGTCAAACACTCTAACAGGCTTCTTGGACAGGGGGTTGCTGCTCCAAGCCTTTCAGTGTTTAAGATGCATTTAGACAATGCCCTTAATAATATGCTTTAACTGTTGGTCAGCCCTGAAGTGGTCAGGCAGTTGGACTAGATGATCTTTGTAGGTCCCTTCCAACTGAAATAATCTAAATCATCTAAATTATTATGATGCATACTTGTTACTTCAGAGTTAGGTAAGAAAAACAGTACTGAAAAGTTCTAATTTGTATACTACTTATCCAGTCAGTTATTTTTGGGTGTTGAAGGCAATCTTCTATAACATCTTTTACTTCTTTATCATCATTTTTGCCCCCCTTTTTTAATAGTTAAAATTTCTGAAACAAGTACTTGAAATTTAGACTTCACCACGGAAATATTACTTGGCTGTCTGTTATTACAGTAAAACACAAGGGCCTTTTTAGGCTGTTCCACAGAAATTTTGATAACTCAGTAAGTATGTGATTTAAAGATTCATTAGATATCTTCTTCCTCTGTCAGTGAACAGATTTCTACTCACACTGAGTTAAGGAATATCAAACTATCAGGGCAGTGCTAAGAATTGAATTGGGCTGTTGAGAGGTAGCCTTCTTAGTTTAGGCACCTAGCTGAACCCACTGTAGTCACGTTTTCAGAAAAGAATGTGCAGGTTACGACCAAAAAGTCACAGACATGTTAAGACTTTTCTGGGTGAACTTTTGAGCCCACAGAAAGTGTAAGTATGAGTAATACCTCATGCTGCACCAGGAAGGGACTTTTAATATGTGGTTTATGATGTTCAGTCACTGATATCTTCTTAATAAGGACACATCTATTTATGTAATTTTTCAGGTATGATAAAGCTTATTCTTTTATATAGCATGTTTCATCTTGAAGTCTCCTTAGCACTTACCATACATTGCTGCATAATGTTGAATGTATTCACCTGTAAAACATGGCATTGATCATTAGCATATAGAAGTTCAACCCGTAGTTTAGAACAGAAAATGGTGAGGAATGCATTATCCACATGAAATTAGATGGCCAGTTCAGGACAGCAGAATACAACTATCTACTCTGAGATTTGGGGAGGCTGCTAAAGTTTATACTCATGTCTTTACAGAAAAACCAACGAGACTTAGGTCGTTCTCTTACCTCTTATTTGAAAAAGTATATGCCTAAGAACATAAATGGTCTCTTGAATCCACCTAGAACACCAGCATTAGTTCACTAATGATACCAGAGGAGAAATCAGTACTACAGAAGACAGTCTCTCTCTGTAAGATGTTTCCTTCGCAGTCTCTTTTACAGAAATAAGATAATTTTTATAAATTACAAATTATAGTTGAAAGTTTCTTTCCCATGCCAAGTGCAAGGGGTTTCAATAGTCAATGATCTGAAAGAATTTCAGTTGCTTACTGTAATATTATTTCTCATATGGGTATGAGTGCTTTTCCTTTCTCTTCATGTGCAACTTTTTCCTTTTTTTTTTTTTTTGTCTGTAGCATGAGGTCTTTAGTTTGCAAATGTTCTTACACACCCATCCAAAAATGCAAAAATACATGCTTTGTTGTGTTATAGATTACACATTTCAGTGCATATCCTGACTTGTACTTCGAAAGGATAAAACTCACAGTTTATTTGTTTATTACATAATGTGCATTATAAGGCCACAAATAAAAATTGGAGGTAATTTCGCTGTCACTTGGAATGTTAATCCAACACCAGACTAACTCCTATTCGTGTGTGTGTGTGTGTTCTGAGAAGTGGATGTCTATAGATAACATTGCTTGAAAACAAATGTTGCAGATAAATGGGATAGTACAGGGAATCTTGTGAAAATCTCCACATAGTCCTATGGGTCAGAGAGTGTGCTTAGTAATTTAAAAGGACCTTTTTTATTTCTTCTTTACTTCTGTTCCATCGCAACTTTTCCCAAGCTATTTTGCTCAGAGTGGTCACATTACATGAAGTAGGTAAATGTCTGCAGAGTTTTGTAATCTCATTCTAGCTGTTAGTTTTATAGTTCACTTAAAAGTCTTTAGATAAAGATGTCTTACAGTCATTCTGACTTGGGCCAAAATAGAATCATTACCTTAAAATCTTCAGCAAGCCAAGTCTTATTTGGATGGAAGAACTTGCTTTTCCTCACTAGAGGCATAGGGTTTACTGTTAAGTAAAGAGAAACAAAAACAAATATTAAGATATATTAGAAATACAGTATGATGCAGTGATTAAAAAACACTGAGTGTTCATTCAGTCAGTGTTCAATTAATATTTTAGAAAATATTCATTCAGGTCTTGGCTCTGGTCTGAATTCGTGTACACTTGGAAAAGCCAGTTAACCTCTTTGGACCCTATTCTCATTCTGTAAGACTGAATGTGGAAAGCTCAATGTGATACAGATCTGCTTAATTATTTTGATAGTCTGGTAGAAGGTGTTACATCTATTAACATTAATATTATTTACAGCATTCTTATTGCGAGTAATAGTAGTATTAAAAAAAAAACCCTAATATTTTATTTTACTCCTTCCAAATCGTTGTTCTGCCCCCCAGAAACACATATATACATATCAGCACACATATAGCACAGCCTGCACAGTAACAAAATCAATTTTCTAGGCTTTTCTAGCTGAGTACCTTGATGACATATCTGTTACAGTAATAGCAAAATAACCATGTTACAAAAATATCATACATAAAAGGGGCAAAAAATGTAGAAAAGTATTTGACATGTTTAAGCTTCAATCAAACCCCATTCGTTAGGCCTTGTAAATAAATCAGTCCTACATTGTGAAGCCTATCTAGCTGAAGTACTTTGGAAGAAGAGCTTTTGGAAGAAAAATCCCACCGTTCACATTCTGCAGTATGTGTCCTGTGGAGAGACACAGGACTGCAGTCCCTAGGCTTGCCAATTCCTTGTCTTTTTTGAACATTAAATTAATATTTTAAACTATTTATTCAAAGTTGACTTAACCACTAGAATAGGAAAGATCAGACAAATCAGTTGCAAGAAATGAGGTAGGAGGAAACCAGAATTCTTTGACAAAGTATTCCTCACAGGAAATGTGTTGAATTAAGTCAGCGAGTAAATGATAAGGGCCTTTGCGCCCTGGATTTAAGAAGGCAATTTATCAAGAGTACATGAACCCTCCAGTGACCATAAGCCAAGAAGAAACCAAAGTATGGGAGAAGAAGTCCCTATAAAATTATTTCAAAAGCTCAGAAAGTTTTGTTTAAAAAAAGCAGTGAGAAGCTTAGGTGTTACAACATAGTCCATAAAATGGAAAGAATGTTAAACATTGATACTCAGTAAAGTGAACGATGTCATATGCAATTCCATCATATCTAACTTCACAAGGGGATAAGAATTACCTTCATCCTGCAAACCTCCCCACTCCTCATCTCTAAATCATTCACGTCACAGTGAATAACATGAAATTCACACAGAAGGGTAAAACAAACTAGCCAGCTAAAGCAGCAGTGAATTAATGACCATTTATAGTAAATCGGGGCTAAATTTTAACATATTTAAAAGGCTGGCATTTAGGGTGTATCTAATTAACATGTAGTCTTTTATGTGTAAAACACAGACACATTACTATGTTCATGGCATATCATGTTATGTGTAATAACACATGTAATAAGTTTTCTTCTCCTAGAGTTTAAGTCTCTAACATTTATCAGTCCCAATCAATTCTGCATAGCTTCAGTCTTGGTCATCAGTTAATAATAAATTTTCTGTAATTTCTTTTGAACTTATGAGTATTGTAGTCTCTGGGGCTCAGCTGAATACCCTTCTGCTGTAGGAATTAAAGTTAATTGTGACCTTTGGAAACCAGGCCTGTTTCGGACTGCATGCTGAGTGGTGTAGTTGACACACCAGAGGGATAGGATGCCATCCAGAGGGACCTGGACAAGCTCGAGAAATGGGCCTGTGTGAAACTTATGATTCAACAAGGCCAAGTAAAAGGTCCTGAACCTGAGTCAGGCCAACAGGACAAGGACAGGGCAAGGGGTAATGGTTTTAAAGTAAAGCAGGGTAGATTCAGACTAGAAAAAAAGGAAGAAACTTTTTAAGATGCGGGTGGCAAAACACTATAACAGGTTGCCCAGAGACATGGTAGATGCCACATCCCTAGAAACATTCTAGGTCAGGTTGGAAGGGACTCTGAGCAACCTGATCTAGTTGGAGATGTCCCTGCTCACTGCAGGGGGGTTGGACTAGATAATCTTTGGAGGTCCCTTCCAACCCGAATCATTCTGTGATTCTATGAATTGTCCGGGTGGTATGTCTCTGGAAAATAAATGCATCAGCCAAATTTGATGTGTTTAGATAATTTTGGGGGATTAGTTTCTTGTCTTTCCTTTATCTCTTCTCTTATACTTAAAACCATTTCTTTCAGCCTTGGACAAGCTTAGTACTCAGCACCTCTACCACCCAACCCAAGTGGAGATTGTGCAGTCCAACGTTGTGTTTGACATCAGCAGCCTGATGCTTTATGGTACTCAGGCTGTGCCTGTGAGACTGAAGATACTACTTGACCGACTCTTCAGTGTACTGAAGCAAGAGGAAGTGTTGCATATTCTGCATGGCTTAGGATGGACACTTCGGGACTATGTTCGAGGCTATATCCTTCAGGTAGGAAATAAAGCAAAGCATGCTTCCAAACCCAGTTAACTGAATATTTTTTTTTTGTACAGATGTGACCATGCACCCAGAGAGGTAGAAAGTTATGAAGTAAATTTATTGTGGCATGTTGAAGACTGATTATCATGTTGGCAAACTAAAATATCCAATTTTTCCTAAGCTAAAAAAATGCAGGTTCATTTGTACAGTAGTATTTATTTGTACTTGCTTACACTTATTGTAGGAAATACCTTAAATACTGCAAATACTGAGGTTAGCTAGCTGCAAGCCTGATTTGGTCATCAAAGGCAACTGGCAAGTGTTCAAGGGCTACCGTTTGACTTAGCAAACTAAGATCCAAGCAGCAACTCCTTCATCTTTTCTTTCCCTCTTTAGCAAGATATTTAATAAGTGGTAGATGAAATGGGGTCTGTGATCATGGCTGTATTGGGAAGTATCCTTACAGTGTAATGTATTAACAGGAAAATCCTGTTTATAAGGCCATTTTAAAAAGGTAGCTTTAAATAAAATGTTACATGCAGATTGGTTAAGATATGATGACCAAAACATAAAATAAGTAAACAAAAAATGGAGATACTTGCTTCAGGAGTATGGTCATAAATATGAATGGTTACTTATCTGAATAATTCAATAATCTATTGGGTTCCACAGTGAATTATTACATTTTATAAGACTATTTCTGATTGAGAATCTAATACTACATGCTTCTGAGTTCTCTTAATTGCCACTGACTTTGTGGGAGTACTGCATCATCTAGAAGTTGTCAAGTTATTGAAGTGGGCAAGCCTGAAAAACACTGAAAATTCTAGTTTCTGATTTATTTCTTTACTTTCTCAGGCAACGATAGCATGCTTGGCACTGTACAGAAAATATGGGAGTATTTTTTCCTGCTCGGAGGAATTCTGACTGTGTTTTTAAATTCCTCTTCAATTTTCTGCACTTTGTGTGAAAGAAGTAAATTAGCCTTATGTAATTCTGTGGAAACCTTCATATTCTGTGCTCTTAAGTACTTTCTTAAATGCTCTATATACAGATTTTCACAGAAAAATATTTTGAATAGAGCAGTCCTAACGAAAGAGTAATAAAATGCCATTACTTTAGTAATGAGATCCTGTTATTTGTATAAGAATATATGCAGAATGAATCTCTTTAATTGTTTTAGGATTCTCTCAGGCATCTCTTTTGTAAAAGCTGAATGTAACACATGTTCAAATACAAAAGAATCCATTTTTTCCATTACCAGTCTAAAATTTACATGTAAGTATATATCCATTATATTTATACAGTAGATATCTATAGATGTATTTATGATATATATGTATGGATAAGTTTCTATAGATTATAGATATGATATATAATTTAGATAGATATATGATAGATATCTATAGAGGTACATACTGTAATGGCATTATGTGCATATTACATCACACTTTAGGTTCCTGGATTTTGATTGCTACTGATCAAGAGTGCTGAAGAAATATGATTTGCAAAGGAATAAATATAAAAAATGCATTCTTTCTAAGATACAGAATTAGAAAATCGCTGTTTACTAAATGCGATTAATAGTTAGGTGTAACACCTTACAAGCATAGAATCTAATTCAGTGTCCCTTACAGACAAGATGACTGACTGAAATCAGCAGTTTTCTTGTTTTGAAGGTTGTAGAATCAGGCTTGTATTGATTTTGTTTTAATTATCTGTTGAAATGATCTTAATATATGCAAGAATGGCTTGTAATATAATTACATAGAGGTTTATACAGAGTGGGATTGTGACCTATACATTGGAGTGGTGTAAAGCAGTTTATCTGGGTAAAACTCAATCACATTATAGCCCTCAACACATGAATTTTACTATTACTACAGTCAACAACATTATACTGAATATTGTGTCAGTGACAGGCGAACAATTATCAGTGAAAGTTAAGGGCAGCTGTTACATGCTGACTTGGTCAGCGTGGTTTAAAATAAAAGCGTCTGGTTTAAAATGAAACTCTGTTGCAACTATCTGATAAAAAGGAGAAAAGGGGCATGCAAGGAAATTTGAAAGGAAATGTGTACTAACACACTAGCACGATAAAAGTGCACGAAGATGAGAACTACAGGTAATGTCTCCTTTGAGCAAAAGGCATTGTCCCATGAAGCTCATCATTATAGAATTGGAACTCTCCACAGAATTCTCTGAGGCTTTCAAATTCAGCTTTTCCACACAAAAAGCTTCCGACAAAATGACATGAAGCTCCTATAGGAGAACCAAGAGTATCAAGTACCAAAAGAAGTAATCCAGAATATTTCAGAGCTATGGAATATTTGGTAGGTTGTCACGCAGTGAATTCAGGAACATCTGACTCTCAGTCTGGAAGTGTAGCTCTTTTTTAACTTGACTTTGCAAACCTGTCTAAGTTATAACTTAGTCCAGTAAATGCTGGTAAACTTACCATACATTCATACATACTCACTGTATATCAAATACGCAAATATAGATTTCTAGGAAAAGGTTTAAATTTGCCATAATGCTGTAGTTAAAGAAGTGTACACCAGTAAACTAGCTTGTTTGTTTCTAATGTAATACAAATAATATTTTAAACTTGTAACTTGGGAAAATGATGGATGTCACTGTTTGGTGGGCAGGCGGGAAGGGGAAGAAAAGTTAGTAGCTTTGGGAACACTTGCTCAGAAATACAGAATTTATTGGGAACATACAGACTCTCTAACCTAAGTCTCTTCTGCAAGGACTAACTGAAGTACCAGAATGGGGAAATGGAATTGTGACAGATTCCAGAATACTTAATCCTGGTTAAAGTTCCAGTGTTCACGAATTAACCACAGTGCAAAAGGTTTGTTAAGCTGGTACAAAATTGGAGTCTAATGCCTTGGGAAGGTCTGAGACATCAGTCCATGCTGAATTTCCCCTGAATTATGATGGAAGTGTTAAAAGTATTTTAACATTTTCCCTAAATTGAGTTGTTTTTGGAGGAAAAGAAAAAAAGAAATCTTAGGGTATATGTACCCACTCAAAATCAATTAGTTTAGTATTGCCAGATATTGTCTTTTCTGTTTAAGATCCATAATGACACCCTTCTTCCCACAAAAAAAAGAAAATACTTTTTCTCCGCAACTTTTGAGAAAACCTCACCATTTGCTCCACTTGAGAAACAAGAGGAAACGAGTGCCACTCTAGTTGTGTACTAGTGCTGCAAGGTGGGTGGGATTATTTGTAATACCCTTATTTTGACTAATAATGTTTCTAAATAATAGTGGGCAGAGAAAAATGCAGTATTTATTGCTTCATTCAGTGGATGCATTAATGGAGCACAGGAAGCAAAGGAACCCTGAAGCCAGCGGAGGTAATGTGATACACTGCCTTTCACATTTGGGCACGGTGACAACATTGCCAGTAACGGCTGAAAGGCATTAAGACCTGGCAAGCTTTCTCTGGCCTCTGTGCAATAAACCTAGTTTCTGGTGAATAGATACCTATCTCTGAAATGTCAGTGACTGACAACCTGGTCAGCAGTCGCATCAGATTTCTTACAGGATTAATTATATTAGAGGAAGAGTTGCTCTCTCATCTTTAGACGTGATCCCCTTCTAAAAAAACCTAACTACATAGGGAAACTTTGTGAACTCTGTCTTCTCCGTAGGCATCCAGAGCGCTTCAGTTTCTAGGTTTGTTTATCAAGTACCTATCTCAAGGAACTAAGTTACTCTGGTGTGGAGCTGTTAGTGAGCCCGTAGGTTCTCTCTTTGGGAACAGCCAATACAACAACTGTCTTTACATGACAAATTATTCTGCCAACAACAGTAGCCGTTCTGGGTCAGATTCTATACCTGCTACTCAAAATGATGGGATTAGTGGCTCTTGATTTGGGTGAGATTACTTAGGCTGTAAAGAACAGCTCAACAGTAAGTCTCCAGCCCTGGTTTGGTTCCAGCTGAGCTGAGTGAAGAATTAACTTTGCCAGGTGTTCTCCTCTGCTCCACCACTGGAGAATACTTTACCCCACCCATTTGCTAGTGTAACTACATGCGTAATTGCTCCCTAGCCAGGTTCTCTCTAAACAGTCCAGGTTAGAAAAATCCTCCTACTAAACCTGTCTGAGTTAACTATGATTATTCTGAGAGGAAGGGGCTAGAGAGCAATTATGTCACTAGCAGTGAACAGCTGGGGCATTCAGCTTTTACAGTAGTCCAGCATTGACACGTCAGTGTCAATGCTGAAAACTTATGAAATTCAAAATTATTCTATATTATTTTCTGCTTTGGAAAGACTGGAAACAGGAGTGTGATGCTTTTCCGGACTCTGTGGTTTCACTGTCAAGACTGCTGATTTTAAAATTAAGAAAAAAACCCTCTGAAATTTATTACATCCTCTGCCACTGCTGACTTGGGCATGTATGTTTCTTTGCCCAGAGATCATCGGCACAATCCCAGTTTATTAATTTAGTTAACGCTTCAGATGTTGACCAGATTGGACTGTGGTTCATTCTCCCATTGCTGTGTTGGTTCTGTATGGTTAAAACAACTGTTGAGCAAGAACAACTGTTTCAGTCACTGAAGTCTGCTAAGAGTAAACTCTCAGAAGGTGTACAATCCAGGGTGTGGGGGTGTGGATTTAGACATTTTTACAAAAGACAGCATCCATTAACTGAAACAAACTCATTCAAATAATGAAATACATAATGCAGGTTAAATAATTTAGTTCTACAACTTTTAAAGAAAAATCAGTTATATGCACGGTCAAATTACATGCTCACATATACTGGTGTTATATTTGACTGACAGTCTCTCAAATTTTTGTAAAATGTAGTTGCTCATGGTAGAATGGGTTGTTTTCATTTGCTGTCCTAGTTTACCACAACTAGATTATTCATGCACACCATTCTTGCATCCCAATTAAGTAAAGAGATTTGGGGAGAGACCAAAGAAAGAAATTTGAGCATTTTTAATAACACCATTCTTAATTTCTTTTCTGTTCTTCCTCTGAGTGATCCCTTAGCACCTCATCCCTTCTAAGCAGGTGAAATATTAACCATATGCACAGATGGAAATGGCTTTACTGTTCTTAAAATTCAATATTGCCCACCATTTGCTTGTGTGCAGAGGATTGCGGAAAAGCATGGGTTCTGTTACTATCTGACCTCTTTTAGAGACTTTAGAGTCTTACTTTCCTGCCTGTACTTATTTGCCTTCTTTTAAGATGTTTGAACTTTTGCTACAGAGCCCAAGTGCAGGGGCTATTTAATTAAACAGCTTGTCAAACAGCTTCTTCCATCGCTTAAACATAAGGAACATTAGAAAGAAAACAAACAAACAGCAGCTCTGAGGATATCAGTGTTTCCAAGGTAGAGAAGTGGTGTCAGGTCATTGTAATAATGATACCATACTTTCAGTTCAATGTAGTCTGCTATCTATAATCACAAGTCATGTGCAGTTTCTGTCAGTTTTTTTTCCCAAGTGCCATCAGTTGATTTACTGTATTTTTCATTCATAACAAGAACACCTTTAAAGTGGTGCTATTATTCGTGATAAAGAAGATTAAGAGAAATAGGCAATCAAACTATGATATGGATGGGACAAAAAAACGTTTAGCGTTGCAACCCAGCAATGGCAATTATGCACAATTAATTAAAGTGGCTTTTGCATGTGAAGGTTCTGCATTTATTTAATCGATATTGCTTCTCATTCTTCATTGGTCTGTTTGCCAATCTCAATTAATACTTTGCACTTGTTTAGCTGTGACCACTGGAGGATTTCTAGGCATTTTAAGAAGCAGTCACTTACTCAGTCTTTCCATGTCTCTATGAGTATTATGAGATGTATAGTACAACTGATACCGATAAAGGTTAAGAAGTTGTTCTGGTAAAGACTGTAACAAAGCCAAAGTACAACCAAAGTCTTTCACATGGAAGCTTGTATTTCCCATAACTACCACCCAGATTTAATTACTCGATAATGAAGAGTTACTCTTTTACAGCTCTATTTACTTTTTTCAGCGTTGTTAGATACACTTCTATCTTGTGTTTTCTCTTCCCACTTGTAATTATTGTTAACACAGATGTTAACACAGTGTCCATTTGTTCTGACATTATTTTTCGACAGGGGTCCTCAGAGCGACCAAGGCTCAAAGCTGAGTAACATTTATCCAGACTCCTACTCTCCTAGTACAGATGGGATTTCAATCTGGGTCTCTTTAGTATGTGCCCTGCCTTTTTCTTGTTCTCTGTGCCTGCCTATTCCCTTCTCCCTCTCTTTCCACTCCAACTAACTTACTCTGTTGTCATTGCCTCCCATTCCCCCCTGCATTTTTTCATGCTTATCTTCCCTTCTTCAGCCTCACCTCAGTTTCACTGCTCCTCCTTCTCTGATTTTGCCTCTTTAGCACAAAGAGATGAAAAGTACCTGTTAGATGATTTGTCCATCTCTTGAGTTTTCCATTCCTCCCATAGCATCACTGCATGCTAATATTTGCAGCTGTGATCATCTGGAAGAGTTTCTCTTCTCCCATGTGAGTCAGTTTATCATGACTCCCCTCCACTTCTGTGGAGCTCTGTTTCTATGCTATGCCCCTTGCTCTTTTATATTCATCTAAGCTGTACTAAGCTAGGAGTCACTATCCTGTCTCTAAATAAAGGGTGGAAAAAGCTCAGATAAAGCTTTAAGGACTGAAGAGGGAGATAGGAAACAGAGCACCTCTGCTGAGCCAGGGGGAAGCATTGTTTGTTTGAGCAAAGCAGTGCCACTTGCTCTACAGCATGAAGTGCTTCCACATTATGTCTATCTGCACTAACTTGCCTAACATTTCCCTGCTGCTTTTGATGGTGTACCTCTAAGAGTAACACTACCAATCACGCTAGTGCTACATGACTCTATTTATCACAACCCTTAGCACTTGAATTGGGAAAAAAAGTCCAAAAAGTTTGATGGCACTTCTGAATGCCACCAGGACAAGTTACATGACAACAGAGGTCCCAGTAACATGCAAAGATCATTTGGATTTCCAGAATATGTGCAGCTGGACAGCTCTGCTATTGCTGCTCTGTGTCTCGCATCTTTCAAGGGTAATGAAGCAGAGGGCTGCATAACCCCTGGTGATCAACAGCAGTATACATGATGCTGCTTCTTAATGACTACTATGAAATAGTAAGCCTTTTTAATCATAGTGTTTCACATGGCTCAGAAATGCAAAGATGGCCTTTTTAATGGCAAACATTTTTGGCTGTTGAAGATAAAAAGAAACAGAAAAGAGAAAGGAGAGACTTTTGTGTAGCTGTGTTTTTCCTACCTGGAATATGTACTGTTTACAGAACTGGGGGTGAGAAGCTGTGATCCCACTGACTGAGGTAGTTCCACACAGCTGGGCACAGCTACTGCGATGCAAAGCATGGAAATGGCTGTTACTGAAGGTCTGTCAGGCATATGCCAGGACCATGTGTGTTTGCTTTTTAAAATGGAGCTGAAAATCTCTTCACCTGCCAAGGCTTGAGTTCATGGTCCTGTGTTTCTCTTGTGATAGCTGATGAAATCACAAACACCTAAAGCAGAGTGAGGGATGAAGGAGGTAGGAGGAATAGTTCACTCCCTAGGCTGTTTTAGGTGTGAGTGATGCCATCAAGCATTGCAGGAGAAAGAGAGCCCTGAACTTAGATCTTGGCAGGTAAGCCAAGGAGGAAACTATTTCCAGCTTTCTTGCTTCAGAATGTGTTTGAATTTCTGTTAACCATTTATGATCACAGAAGTTTTTCTGTGAAATATGTATATATGAGTGTATATATAGGCACATACTTAAATAACCTGTAAATTTTATTTATATTTCTAATAAATTTTGTGTGTGTGTGTGTGTGTGTGTGTGTGTGTGTGTGGCTGTGGCAAAAGTCTCCATTTTTGAGACTGATTCTTTGTGGATGAGGGGAAGGGAGAGAAGGGCTTTCCTCCTAGCCTGGAAAATCACTTTTCTTGCTGACAATGCCTTGCTGAAGCCTCTACCAGTATGTATCCTGCACTATGTCAAAGAAATATGGCCATTGAGTTGAGGACAGGATCTTAGGGTTACTATCCATCTCAATTTTCTTGTAATAAATGTAGTGACCTGTTATAAAATAAAGAAAACAACAGGGCATAAAGCTATTGATCGAAGGGAAATGTGTGTGTGCATGTGGAGGGGAGCAAGTTGTGCCAAGAATCCAAGGAATTAACATCATTCTTCTCACAAAATACAGCTCAGAGATTAGAACTTCTGCTTTTTGTAGAGTACTCTCTTCACAGAGGACCTCAGACTCAATTCAAATCATGGTCGTGGGAGTGATAAGGTTGTGATATTAACCATTCAGCTACACATCAATGGAGATTAACTCAAGTAGAGAGTATGGAGTCCAGACCATGACACTTTAATGGATTTAAGACTTTTCCCAGTTTAGACACCTCTTGCTCTGAGTGTAGGGCTGGTTTTGATTGTCTGAGTGTCAGCACTGGCTTCAGGCACATATGAAATTCAGGCCCACAGACACTTAGGAATCAGGAAGGGCCACAGAGAATCAAACTTGTCATCCATCCAGCATCAGTTGATTTACTGCTTTTCTTGAAGTCCAAGGGATCTCAGGAGGACTTTTTTCCCTTGCAGCACTGATCTTTCAATGAGGTGCTAGTGCCTGTCCTTAGCAATAACTAGGAATAACAGTGAAGTGTGAGTGACTCTTATTAGGAGGGGTAAACGTCATTAGCACTTACTGTTGCCTTCTAGGCAAGAAGAGCACAGCGTTGAATGTAGCCAGACAACCCACTTTTACTTATTAAGGTAATCTAATCTAATGAAGATGAACTCTTATATTTTAATTAAGAAATTTGCTTTTCTTTCCTGTGCTGAAATACCTTCCATGATTTGCTTGTCATTTTGCACCATGTCCTAGAATTTTGAATACTTAACTTGAAGCCAGGAAACATGTATTATTCTACTGGCTCTAATACATTAACTTACTGCATGAGTCCTTTGTGCTTCAGCTTGATTTCTCTTCTCCCCCACGGCTTTTACAAAAATGTTCTAATCATCCCAATTAATACTTGGGTGTTGTTAATTAATGTTTATGAAGTGCTTTGAGATCCTCTAATGAAATAGAATGTGTAATTATGATTGTTCTTTAGACAAATTCTGAAACCTCACTGCCACTGGAACAGTAGTTTCAGTAAATATTTTTTAAAATAATCTTTTTAGGAAATGAAAGAGGAAAAATTTGTTTAATTTGCTTAATTTTTACCTTTTATATTGAAAAAGCATGCCTGTTTATATCCAGTCTTGCTGGATTCTTCCTGATGAATCTTGCCAGAATCCCATGTCAAAGTCTTACATTCCTTCTGCAGGAAAGGGTATGGAAACCTGTATTACTGACTGACACTTATCCTGTAGAGAAGGAAGGCACTTGTAGGACAGGTAGATTTTTAAGACTGCTGGCCCTGTATATATCAGCTTGCTGGGTTTTGTGTGTATCTCTATAGCTTGCCTAGTGATGTGGATATGGTAATAGGGTTAACATCATTACATTTTTATCCATGCAATCTGCGTATTAGATGTTTTTAACTTGGGTCCAAATTGGTGATATGGTGCTGACAAATAGAAATAAAGGAAATGAGCCTGCTCATCAGGTTGCTTGCAACTTAGCTTATGCTGCACTGGGCTTTCAATTGAAACAGAATGGCTGTCAGAGTATTTGGAAATAGCTAGGACAATGCCTGGGCAACTTACTCTGTTCAGCTAGCTCAATATATAGCTGAACGAATGCTTGGTGAATGTGTTCAGAAAAGGATAGTCACCATAGAAGGTCAGCATATTCATACGAAGTAGTTCAGTACTACTTGCCTCAAACATTTGGAAGTCAAAAATTCAGATTCTGAATATTGGGGAACTGATTTAAAAGATTAGATTGAATATAATTTATTCTTGCTTTCCATTTTATCCTGGAAAAAGTTAGGTTTGTATTTTCAAGCTGCTTCTTCCTGTTTTGAAAACTACCATAAAAAACAATGAAAAATTAAAACTTCTTTAGATAAAAAGGAAAATCAACACAAGAACTCTAGGAAGCAGGAACAGTATTGGTGGGTGTAATATCAAAAGATTTTTTAGCAAATTGCAAGAACTGGCTATTCTGCAGTAGAGTTCCTGAGTACTAAAAAACCACGCTGAGTATATAATGTTACAATCCACAAAAAAACTTGTCCAACCCATCTTTTTTAGAAAGAATTCCATAAACTAAAATTAAATTTCGTTTAAAAGAATTTAAGTAGTATTAAATCAGTTGCTTTCTTTCTGTGAGCGGGTTTCCTCTTGATAGGAGTATTTTAAAGAGTACCATGGGATGCAAAACAGAGATGTTCCTTCCCATTTGTAGACTCAAAGAGTTAACATCAATTTTCTGCCACAGCTGAAAGCAGAGATATATTTATTGGGAGAAAAAGAGTGAGGAATTAATAATGTCTGTAGCAGATTGCTCAAACAATTGCGTTTGTTGTGAGGCTGCAGAAAACCTGGGTGTTACAAAGTGCAAGAAGCTGTTCTGGGACAACTGACCAGCAGAGGTGGTGTGGTCCAGAGATACAACAGCAGCTGCATATGATGTGTATACCATCCCTGACCTGGTCACTTCCAGTCTTCATTTGGAGGCTGTGGCTTGAGGAGCCTGTGTTGCCCCAACCACATACAGCTACCAAGTTGATTTTATGTGATGAGTTTAAGATGCATCTTGAAAGAGTAAGTTTCTCATAATGCCTACTTGTGTGTGTTCTTGGAGCATGGTACTTGCTGTGTTATGAACTGAACAGCCCTGTAGCCTGTTATATATTTCAGTTTGCTAATTTTGTTACTGTGTTATAGTGCAGTATTACTGCATATAGTATTAATACTGTCCTATAACAGTTATTAAATGAAAGATTGTTTATTCCAGTAGTTGGAAGAGTATCTGTTCAGCTGGAATGAAGAGTTAGCTCTCTCATAGGGTCAATACAATAATTTTTCTTAGGCATGGAAACATTGTGACATAAATAACCTGAGCTTTAAATTTTTCCTGGAGTAACTAATAATAAATACATTTTCTCAAAGTTTATTTTTGTTTGGGGGTTTGGTTTGGGTTTGTTTCTCTTTTTTTTTTGGTGAGTAGTAACCTGCAGGATCAAATAGATCAATGAAAATATAGTGCATTGACATGAAACTGCTTGTTATATCAGTGTTAAGATTTGTTTGGAGCAGGATAAATATGTCACTGCAATGGAAAGTTTCATAGGCTTTGAAGCACTTGTGAGAATTTAAATGTCATACTGGTTTGAGGTGCTTCAGAAGTGCTTCAAACTGAAAATTTTATATGGAATTATACATATACTCAATAATAGCTTCAGTAACATTGTATGAATTTCCAATACTAGTCACACCAGACATTAGACATGTGTCTGTTAAGGCTTTCAGCTTACGTTGTAGTACTCTTTAAGTCCCTCTCTAAGGTACTAACTTTTACTTCAGCAGACTGTTTACCCTCAGTTCATACAAGATAATTGTAGGGGAATTTCAGCAGCTACTGCACTGTACAGAAGTCCTTGGTTTTTTTCATCTACCTATTCAAAGGAACAGGACTTGTATGACAATGCTTTGTGTAAGTATTTTCACCTTAGTTCAAGAGACAATAGGGAAGGTGCTTCAAATATGTGAAGTCTCTATATGCTTTCTGTATGTGGCCAGGTAGTGGAGAGAGATACTGGTTGTTCCTATGTTGAACAAAAAGCAACTCACCCTTTTTGAGGCACCAGAGAAACTGTACTGGGGGGGAGGGGCAGGGGGTGTGTGTGGGAAAGGGGTTATAAAAATGCAAACCAAAAGAGTTCTGTTTGTTGGACACTAGAGACATAAAGCCATAAGGAGCGAAACTTAATTCGTTACCCAGAGAACTGCTTAGTCACTGTCAGAAGGTGGGTTCTGATTCAGAAAGGTGCATAAGCACCTACCCAACTTTAAACAATTAATTCCCTTGACTTCAACAGGGTTCTACTCACGTTTAATGTTAAATATATGGTTGTATATTTTTCTGAATTGGGGCTTCAATGAATGTGTGTATGTCAGCTTGGTCAGCTGAGGTCACACAACAGTTCCCTTCCTGTAAGCACTGGTCTTTAGTTGAAAAGGAATGAATAGTAGGTTATGAGAACTGTATGAGAAAGTATGTTTCCATTAAAAATTGTACATTTGTAAAGATTCTTTCTTCATTGTTAATTGTTTTCACTGGGGTGGACTCCATCTCTCTCTGCACTGACATTTATTAGATCTCTCAAAAACAGGCCACAAGCCATGGATCGTTTGTGGCATGTTTTGCACATGGAGACTCACTAATGTAGCAGATTCTCATAATGAGGTCTCCAAGTCAGTTTCATCATGTCCATGAAGACCAAGGCCTCACTAAAGGAAGTCTTAACTTCTTTGGTCCAGGTTGCTGCTCTTTTTCTTTCCTGCCCCAAGCAGGAGTTTTGTGGGGTAGATAGAAGAAATAATCAGTGAGCACAAGGTCCTTGCCCAGTTGGTCATTCCCTTGCCAGTGCCTGTGGGTCAGATATGGGAAACTGCTGCAACCCTCATTCCTTTCCCTTCTAGCTGGGTGTCTGCAGACCACCCTAGAGCACAGCTCTTTGACTCCAGCTGCTAAGGGAACTAAGACTTTGCCCAGCATGCTGAGCTGATTACATACAAATGAAAAGATGA
Source organism: Phalacrocorax aristotelis (assembly GCF_949628215.1). Lineage (NCBI taxonomy): Eukaryota > Metazoa > Chordata > Aves > Suliformes > Phalacrocoracidae > Phalacrocorax > Phalacrocorax aristotelis. The sequence goes on from NC_134311.1 coordinate 46,441,094, forward strand.
GTTTCTGTTCTCTGAAATTTATGGACATAATTTACCAAATACTCTCCGTGAAAAAGAGGAGTCTTGCAAAAGTGGTTGAAGTACTTGTTAATACATGACCAACTGAGGTAATGTGAAGAACACAGTACAGCTAGGTATGAAATACAGGGAGGGGAAGAGTCCTTGAATGTTACATTTCCAACAAACTTTGGCATGTTTAGAAACCAGCCTTCCTTCCTGGGATCCTGGCCTTTTAATGCTGTTCGCAGCATGTCCTTTATGTCACTCAAGAATTTATAACGAATACATAAAAACCAAATAGTACTGATTTTGTTTGGAAGAAAACAGAAGACTTCTGCTTTAGTGGAGGGACTCACTTTGTGTGTGGAGTTATAAAGAATACAATATTGGACGTATATTGTGTATAGTCCTTGAAGAATTGATTCTGACCTGATTACATGGTAAATAATGTTGGCTGATAGAAAATAAACAATCTCATGGTTTGCATTATGTGTTTTAGAATAACTTTTGTAGCTTTGTTTGTTTTTGCTGAAAGGTAGCAGACAGATCTTTGAAGTTATTATTTTTAAACATACAATTTTTTAAAAGTAAGTTGCAGTTTTACTTTTTGAGCATGATAGCAACAGGCACTGATATCTCCATGTAAACCTGACTGTCAAAGTGTGTGCTTCCAAATTCATAGACCTATCCCTGAAGACGAAATAAAGAAATTGACATTTCAGTTTCCATCTATGAATACAATAAAGAAAATCGTCATTTAGAGGCAGACTCTGGTATTTATTTTAGTAGTGCCTTACTGTACAAGCAGTGGAACCACTTGTGCAGTGAGGCAATGTTTAGTTGAAATGGAGATGTCAAAACTAAGCTCACCTTGTTCACTCTAAATTCCATGCTTTTTGACAGTTAAGCGTAGTAAATTAAATTTTCAAATTTCTTTCTTTGTGAAATTTGACTTGTGTCTCCTCTGCCTTTAGCCCAGCTCCTCTAGCATATGCCTGTTCAAGTAAAAATGAATTTAGGAATAGGAGGGAAGGGAAATAAGGATGTAATCAATAATATCTGGGGATATCAATGCAGATACTGAGTTTTCAGAAGGCTACTAATGCCAAATCCCACCTATATTCAGATCCTGAATCTCTCACTGTACCTTTCAAAATGATGTTGTGACTGCTTGATTGTTTTATGCCCCAAAGTTAAGTTGTGTGAAAAGCAGTTTCCACAATGTGTAGTGTCTAATAAAAATACTTAAATGGCTAATTGTTAAGATAAAATGTAACCATCTCACTCAGCTGTGGCTGTATATTTAAATATTGATTCACAGCGTGAGAAGTTCAGATACTGAGGAATCATACCAGTTGTCCCTGAAAACTGGAATGAAACAGAAGAGGGAAAATAATTAAAACTTATGAAAAGCAGAAAGCAAGTTATGAGTAAGCTTAGCTAATAGCACATCCACCCCCAATACGTGCGCATGCACACACACGCGCGCATGCCTATGCATACACACACAGGGCTATTTGCCTTTTAGTGACGTTCTCTTTGGAATGCCTGAACTGTAAGATTTGGACCAAATCCTGCAAACAGTTACAGTACTGAGTCAGTTTGTGTCCATATATTTTAAAGCCTCAGAAGCTTTTTGAAGTGTGAACCTTTTCTGGCTCACATATCTCCACTAGAGCATACAAGAGCACAATGCCCCTATGGCAAAGAAATGAGAAGTGGCAGTAACCATAGATATGAACAGTTTCTTCCCTCCATCTTGGAGGAACCTAGCTATTGATGACTAGCCCTCTTTTCCTACCATTTTGTAATCTGTTTGGGACTGCATTTCAAGAAAAACTGAATTTGGAGCTTAAGCATTTAGTTTATTACCTTTTCTCCACATCCTGTCTTTTTTATTTTAAGAATAGCCAATTGACACGTTTTGTTGGAGGTCAAAAATGTCTCTTTCTGGTCAGACATCTAGTGCAGGGATACCCAGCCTGAGCTTCATGGAGGCCTAGAAGTTGGTGGAGCACCTGGTTATTGTCTTGGCACATGGCTGTTCTTGCTGGTATTTAACTGCTCCACTTGATTAAAAGACCACAAGAAACCCCATCAAATCCTTTCTTAGTTCTTCTTTTCTATGTAAGCAGTTACTGGAGAGATGTATCTTTGGATTAGGATAGCAAAGGGCTCAGAAACAGTTTCTTTCAGGATGCTGATCACATTATGAAAACATTTCCAAAATCCTGATGTAGGGTTTGGTTTGGGTTTTCTTTTTCTGCTTCTCTTAGTGCAGGATTGTACAAGAGAAATAGATTTAAAAGATTTTTGTCCAGGCCACTTTTAATATACTCAGTAGTACAATGCTTCATTCCTTTGGGAAAAACTGGGTAACAAGATTATTGTAGGTATTGTAAGAACATTATATTACAAGCTTAACAATGTGGCTTTCAAATGTGGGAGGGGGCTGGAGATAGAAGAAATTATCTCCACAATAGAAATATATTATTTCTCATATCAAAAGAAAACTTATTTGAAAACATTTCCTTTGCTTATTATATTTTTCCCCCCATTTATTCTTGTCAGTACAGGACACATTCAGCATCTGTTCTCTTGCAAAAGCCCTCAGGAAAAATTAAAAAGCTGTTCTTGCAAATTCATCATTATTATTAAGAACCATAATTCACCTCGTGGTTATCTCAGCCCTTCTCTAGCTCTTATCTGCACTCTGTGATGACATTGCCGTCTTGAGCAAGGCATCGTTCCAGCCTCATCTCATCTTCTCCCCCTTAATTTGTACCGATGCGTTGCAGTTTGGTGACAGGCAGTTGTTCGTGCTTGAATAACCCAAGATTTGAATTCTACAGTTTGTGGCATCCATGTAATGCTTAGCAGTGGGTACAGCTGTTAACTATTCGCTTGTAAATAATCTTTTTCCCCTCTCAACCTGTCTCCCAGGTAGTGTACCTGTCACCATTAATAACTCATCAGTAGTTCCCCAGTGATTTGGCCCATCACTTGTCATTCACAGTGGAGCACTGCTCTGGCCTGCCATTGAAGCTCACACAAGCTCCTTCAGCTATTCACTCATCCCAGCAGCTGCACTGTTTCATGTTCCTGACTTGTCGGAAATTGCGGTGTTGGGTTCCACTATCAGGCATCTCAGTTGTCCTCCCTCATTGGTGACTGCGCGCCGAGCCTTGCCTTTGGGAAGTGTAATGTTGTCTGCTCCAAACATTACAAATTGTTTTAAGTCAGCCCTCACCCAGCCACATTGATTTCACTGGAAGTGTAAAACCTGGAGTTCGTTTGGACAAGTAGCAATTATTTCCACACATCTGTTTAATACTAAAAAGTTTGTCTTACTGTTTATTTTCACTGTGGTAGTAGCCTCACTGACATACATGCTCCAGAAATCAGAACAAAAAGATAAATTAGACTCTGTATTGATTACATATTTGGGCAAGGGAAGGGGAGGGAAGATAGAAGTGACTTTGGTTGCCACCTTGCTATAAAAGATTAATTTTTTGAGAGTGGTATGCTTCCTTTCCAAGGAGCCCTGGCTGGGATATTTACTGTTACCTCATCTTCTTGCTCAGTAGAAACTTACTGTAAGCATGGTGCAGCCTGTGGACAGGAAGTCATTCAGGGTCAATGTAATAAAGAGGCAGGTCTCGTGAACAAAGATAGCTCTTTGGACAGGCACTCTGAAGTGAAGTGATGCATAGGTAGCTGCTGAATTAGTTTTGTAGCTGTTGGATTAAGACAGTTTCTACTTTACCTATTTCCTGAGTAGAAACTGGGGCAAAGTAACTTGCAACATTTAACAGCTATATTTACATTAGTAGAGGTAGTACTCTGCGGCTGAACACTTAGCTTGAATTAATTGCTAATGTAAAGATTTTCTGGGTGTATTCTAACAAATCAGTGAAAACCAGAACTTTTCTGCAGGAATGACACTACAGGAATGCCACTGCAGGGATGCCCTGAGGAAGGCACCACTGGGAGAAAGTGCCTGTGCTAAGTTTGTTTGGATGATGAGTAAATGGCAACTCCAAGAGGCAATGATTTGAAGTTGAAATAGTCCCCCCAAGCTCTTTGTAAAACTCGAAGCCACTGATTGTATGGAGGCGCATCATTAATGGATGAGCCTGACTAATTTGTTACAAGAATGTTATACTATGTGTAGTTAAGGCTTTTAATCTGGGCTACAAGTTGAGTACTAATCTCCATTGAGGAATACTAAGTTAGCCTAAATGGCTTGCCCAAAGTAACACTTAAGTGAGGTAAGCCAGCAGTGGAATATTTGTCCCCTAATTCTGGGATCTTGCAATAGTTGTTGCGCAACTAACCAGCTAGATTGCTGGCCTTAATTGGGTTAGGTGCAAACCCCATTGAAGTCACTGTGAGCAATTCCAGTGCGTGCAGGCAATCAGCGTAAGAGGCAGGTACCACTTCAGACTTTAATTGAAGGTGCAATGCAGATAGTGTGTTGAGATGATGCTGGCCCTTTATGGAATGGGAGCTTAACCTTGTAAAGAAACTGGCATGGATCTTCCTTTCGGGCATCTGTATACTGGACTGTTCCACTCTCATGGGGTTGCTGGTTGGAAGCTCATCTTTTTGTTGAAATAAAAGCTTCTTCCTCACAATTAATTATTAAGTGTTCCAGGGCACTATTATATATTTATATGTTCTTGAGAGCTCTTCTCTTACATGAGCTCTCTCTCTCGCTCATTGGTGTAATAATGTCGTTCTGATAGCTGTTCACTCGCTTCATTTCTCTCTGTCAATTTATGGTCCTGTCACCCAAACAAAAGGACACTGTATTGCAGAAGGGATCATAAAAGACCAGCAAGCGCTGGAGGCATTGTAAATTAATGGAAGGCTACTCTATTTTTAATTCTAATACAAGCAAATTCTATATTGATTTGGTATATTTAATTCCACTTAAATTTTAGAAAGATTTTACCTTACTTTAGCTATCCTGTTTGTTTTGCAGATCTCTTTAGGTACAGAATGCTTTCCTAAGTTTTTGGCTCCAATTGTTTTTGGCAGAGAGAAAATTGTCTGTCCCCAAGTTTATTACCAATGTGTTTTCTGTTTTTTGCTTTCTTCTCTGTCACACCTTTATTTTTTCTTGCAACTCTGGGTGGTAGTTATTCCTCAAAGAAATATTTGAATGTACACCCATAAAGACACTCACATTAACTCACATTCTCCCCTACCTCTTCAACAGTTGCTCTCAAAAAGCACTCAGACAGCACTTCTCAGACAGTAATGCATGTTGCTGGTTTGCTTTATTGGTCTCTCTTTGCTTTAAGAATTTGCTTTCTGCTGGACACTGTAGGGTTAAAAAAATAGTTAGCGGTTTGGCACTTTCCAGCTGCTCCTCAGGAGAATATAAAGTGCCTGTGGATCAGGTCCAAACCAGTGGATGTTTAAGAGAAGAAGAAAAAAAAACTAGCTGAAGAGCAACATTCTTGTGTGACTTCATTACCTTCTCTTGTGTTAAAAAAAAAAAATTGTTTTGCTTTACAGTTTTAAACACTCAAAAAAGTTAGAAGCACCAAATGACCTCCAGGCCTGTTGGCTCTCCAGACTCAGTTTATCAAGTCTCCTCAGCCTTTTCCCTGTAAAAATCCAGAGTGAAGTGTGAAAAGCATCAGAAAGTCTCATTTGTGCCAGTACAGCCTTTTAGTCGCTTGCCAGCACCTTCATCTCTTCATATGTTTCTAGCTAAGGTCTAACATGGAACAAAAACCCGATAGCAATAGAGACCAGATGCCGGTATTTCTTCTCTGTCACTTGGCTGCTGAGCAGATGGAATTTATATCAATCGGGCATGCTAGGAGGAAGAGGCCGTGGCAGCCAACATGTGGAACCGGGGCTGAGTGACATTTTTGCTAATGTTTTGTCCTTGTAGAACATTATGCTTCCTCTTTGCTTATGAGCTGTGGTTTTCCTGACTCAGACGAGGTTCCAAACCCAGCTGGAATGGTTGTCTCCCCACCGCCCCCCTTTTAACAGAGTGCTGGGAGCGATGGAGGAGTAGTGGGGCCCTGCACAATGGAGTTCTTTATAAAAATACCTGACATCTGCATGCAATGCACCCAAATCATCTTAGCTGAGCAAAGAAGTTCACTGGGCATTACCAGTCACTTTTTGTCTGTTTTTGTATGCTTGTTTGATTTATATAATGAGTGAATGCCTCTGGCAATGGAGTACTTTGACCATGTTATAGGACAGGAGCAATTTTCCAAGAGGTACTGTCATACATGGTCTCAAAATAAGAGTAGTAAAGGCAAAAAAAAAAAAAAAAAAAAAAGACCACCAAACAGGCAAAACGGGCTTTTTCTTTCTGTTTTCAATATCCTCTTGAAAAAAAGAAAAGCAAAAACTTGAGAAAACTTCGTAAGGCATAAACTGCTCCAGTACCCTCTCACTGAAGCCATTCTGCAAGCAGAGGCAGTGTACTGCAGAAACCATAGAATGAACACGGGCAGGGAAGTTTTGGAAAGTGATATCAAGACTACCTATATGCAGAAAGTAAGTTCCCAATGAGGCTGCCAAAATCAGCAAAGAAACAAAGCAATTGGAGGCAGTTCATTTCAAAAGTAGGAAAAGAAAAGAGTGAGTGCCATGGTGGTGTGGTTTCTGTTCTAGCTCTGAAACTGTTCCTCCTCCATGTGAACAGCAGTGTGATTAGTAAACAGAGAGCATCTTGTGAGTAAGGAGCTGCACAAATCAGACTTCAGTATCAGGAATTTATGGTTGTGCCCAAGTTACATGGTTTATAATCACTTGTGGAATTAGTTTTAAATCAAGATTAGACTTACATTATATAAAAGTCAAATAAGTAAAAGGACTTGAGCACTTTCATTTAACAGAATTTGTTGTGCTCTTTAAAGGAGGAGTGGTGCAGGAAACATGAGTTTTTGGATCCCTGAAGACTTCTGTTTGACCTGCATGTCTCATCCTAAACTTGCCAGCCAGCCAGCCAGCCTTCCTTCATCTGAGAATGCCTTTGTAGCTTGTCAATTTCTCTCCTGATTCATCTGGAAGGGTCACTAGAGAGTTGATGTGAGGTGTTACCTCCTCTGTCAAGTTGTGAGCAAGCTGTCTGAAGGCAGCTTTGAGCTGGTTTAGGAATGGAGGGCTGACTGCATCTTCAGACTGAAGCCTCTTAAGTGCTATAAAGCATTCACTTCTGGATTGAATGGCTAGCTTGTCCTGGAGTTTTGCACAGGTCTGATGTTTTGCATACTGGTCCTGCCAGTTGCATAGAATCCAAGACATTTAGCAAATCAAGTCAGGTAACAAGTCACCATGATGTACATTTTTGGTGAAAATGAGTTATAGTGGCTTCCTTTTATAAGGCAACATGCTGTATTTAATAACACAGCCATAAAGCAACACGTAAGTGTTAGGTGCTAGTAAGATGAACTGAATTTCAGTGCAGTCCAATGCAACAGGTGGAGGCCAGATGCATTTTAGGTGCAGTCATGCGATACCTTGCATGTCATCAGCTCATTATATTTCATTCCCATGTGAGCATGAATAGCACCTTCTAGAACCAAACCTTTTTTTCTTTTTCTTCTCTTACCTGGCAGTGCTCTTTACTTGGTTTGATGGACTAATATTTTAGACTTCCTTGAAGTACATCCATTTGTGACCAGGAAAGTGTTTGACTTTTTTTTTTGTTTGTTCTCTTCTCTAGTCATTATGAGAGAACATGTAACCAATAAAACACTTTTAAATCTGATCTGTAAAATGAAGCTGAAGGCAATCTATTACAGAATTCTCTTATGCTTCTCATTGGGTGGATGCTTCTGATAAGTAATGTTTCCACAATGTTTTTGTCACATTAAAATATGGGAGGCCAGAAAATTCCGTGGGGTAAACCATATTCATTACTAGACTGATTTCTCATAAGTTGCATCCAGTGATGTTTCAGAGTAGAATAAGAACTGGGAAAAAGGAGGAATTGTCATAGGTCATAGACTTTGCCAGTATGTTTACAATTATTCATAAAGAAGCTGCAATACGGGAGCAGACTGGATGGATAGCTCTGATTTTCCCTTGAAGAATGGGATGCGTATCTTGACTTCCACCTCCTGAACTCTTGCATGCACAGAGGTAAACAAATGAGCTTTGTACATGCCATAGCAGTAAAATCCATAATTCCCCACAAGGCTTGAGGAAACAGGGTTTTGGCTTTTGTTTTCTTGTGGGTTTTTTTTGTTTGTTTGTTTGTTTGTTTGGTGTGGTTTGTTTTTTTTTTCTCAGAGTAAAATCAATTAACCTGTGTTTGTGACAGTATGTTAGTAACAGTTTTCTGGTACTGAGTTTAACTCTTGCTGGTTGAAAAGAAGAGATTCATGCACATGGAAACAAAGAGGATTGTATCACTTCATCACATGCTTTTAAGTGTCACTAGGGCTGCAGATCTTGGCTATTACTTGATTGTATTTTGCTTACATACAGTATAAGAGAAAAATTACCATATAGGGGTATGTAAATTGCTGATGTTTCCCAACCCAGCTGAACTAGCTTCTCTCTCCTTCACATACACACACACACACGCACGTGCCACTGTAGACCAGTACATAAACTTAACAAATCTGAATCTTATCTGAATCTGCAACATTTGGGCGAATTGCAGAGAAGGCTGTCAGCACAAACAGCCTGTGAAAACTCACATAGGTTTGGAATACAGCTCCCAGATTTTCCATCCATGACATGGTAGTTCAATTTACGCTCACTCTTAAGCTCTGTGTTTTATAAACAGTATGTCACTTCTCTGCTTTAGTTGTGTCAGGATGGTCCTGATCAGTTTGAGGCAAAGTAACAAATAGTGCATTTTAATACCAAAGGTAATAAAACCATGCAGGAGTCTTCTGTTTTCTCGTTAGGGAATGGCTGCTAGTATTGTTTCTGATTCTGAGGGAAGCAACCTGGTGTTTTTGTCTGGGGAAGAAAATAAACCTGTGGGTAACATGAAATAATGAAAAAGAACATTTCAGAATAACATTCAGAAAGGCAAAAAATATGCTTGAATACCCCAAAATGACTATTTGCAGTTGCTTCTGTGCCAGCTGTTCATTTTACATGTAAAAATGCTAGGTATTTAAATGTGCAAATAGGGGCATATTCTGAAGATACATATTTAGGATGGTTTTCAAAGTTAGTTCCAAATTTTTCTTTCTGTCCCTAGCAAATAAGCCCCAGCATCAGTGCGTCTAGTATGCCATTTTCTTCATATAGCCTTGGAAAGAACTTCATTATTAATTGTAATGCTCCCTTGCTGTGAATAATGAAACCAAAATGAGATTATACATCATGGTAGGATTATTAAAATCAGACTCTTTATCTGTGTTAGCATATGATGGCATACCATAAGGAAGCAATAGCATGGATGTGTTAGAGAACACAAGTAACAGTCTTCTCAGATTTTTAGCAAATGGTATATGGAGCACACCATGTCTAGAAAGAAATCAATGCAAGGAAAACAGTGTTGTTTCTCTGTGAAGAAATCCAAGCAGTATGAAAATAATTACGATATTTGGATATTTGATGACTATATATGCAACATAGGGGCAGATGCAAAAAAATAACACAATAAATAATATGCTTTTTGCACTGGATTCACAATCCAGTGAATTCTCTTTGTAGCCTAACTGGGTTAAAAAAAAAAAAATCATGCTCACAGAGTTGAATATTTAACAGAATTTTGTGGCAGAGGACTGGAAAATATAGAAGAGCTCTTGTGTTTACCAGGCCACCCCGAAAGGCAAGAGGGCATAAGGCACTTATAAACAGTGGCAGAGCACAAGCAATGTTGTCTTTGAAAAGTTTTCATTTTTCCCTTGAATCAGCTACAGTCTCTTGCTTGAGGTCACCACAGTTTGCAATCTTTGGCAGAAGGCTTCTTCCATTTTTGGTAGTGGCAGTCTGAATTTTTTGGAAGTATTTTCTTCTCAAACTGCCACTATCTTCCAAACCTGTTTCATGTTATCATTGTCAGATGCTTCTTCCCTGAGTTTCTCAGAACAAAATGTTGTGTTTTCCTGGGATTGGGCTGTGGTTTTTTTTTAAGCTTGGAATTGAGAGTCATATGGTTATGATTTGAGAATGTCAAGCCTGATTTTTTTTTTTTAATGCAGTACCTTTTTCTCTGGGCAGTGAACTCACTGTAGAAACATCAAAGGGAATGTGTGCTGCTGGATCAAGGTGATTTTTTTTTCTCGACCACATCATTGCCAGCTGTGGTGTTTATGATTAGAGGCAGGCGTTCCAGACACCTCTGAGTCCTTGCTAAGCGTCAGATCTTTAACGGGATCCATCCTAGCTGAATGACACTAAACAGACAGCCGGGGGGAGTTGATGGGGTAGAGCAACAGAGCAGGGGATCTTTGGTACTCATTGCACTCACCAGCCAAGCTTATAACAAACTCTGCTAATGCTAGGCTTTAGGCTGCCTAGAGGCCCTGCGTTACGCCTTTCAGGACTGCTTTCATTAGCAGAGGGGATGACTAGAGCCCAGCAAATGCTGTCATTGATCCTCTCACACTGAGTGCATGGATGTGCAGCATTCAGGTCACAGCCTACTCAGCTTTGAAGCAGCTCCATTTCACCCTCCTGACAGCCACATACTGCCAGCTTGCCAGAGCTGACACAATTCCCTCTCCGATCTGATTCTCTACTCTGTGCAGCTAACTACATTGAATTCCCCATGGATGCACCTTCCACTAGAAATATTAACACTCGTTTACTGGTTCTGTTGACATAAGAATTCTGCAAATAGCTAGTGCTTCTGATAGCAGCACTCCATTTCATGTGTTCTTGTTTTTGCTGCCTTTCTTGCTACCCACTTTTGGTGAATATTTTAACAGTTTCAGTGCTAAATTGTTTTCCTGAGCGGAAAATGGGCTGTACCATCTTCCTCAGACTAAAAGTTAGAAACCCAGATTAGATCCAGTGTTCCTCTAGATTTACAGAGTTTTTGCTTTTAATTGGGGCTTTAATGGGGTAGAGGGGAGGAAGTTGCAAATCCAGCAGTTTGCACAGAAGTCAGCTGGCTTGTATTTGAGGCAATGGTGAGGAAGCAGCTATTGTATATGGTACCTTAGAGGCCATCCAGAATAAAGGTCATGTAATAAAGGTTCCAGTTAGAGGAAAATTCAAAAGAAGAATATAAATTAGTCAAACATCACTGTTAAAGAAAATCAAGACAGTGCATTGTACTGAAATTGCTGGATCTTTTCCAGTGCCATTGTAGCACATCTTAGGAATTCCACGTAAAAAAAGGCTTTTAAAAATTCTGGTAAGTGAAGATTTTGTTTCCAACTATACGCTGATTTTACATGTCATTGTCTTCTAACATTCCTGAGCTTGTGCTGCAGCAATGGAGTACCAAATAAGTCCAGAGGAACTGAGTTACTTTGTAGCATATAGTAGTAAACACTACTTAAGTCAGGCATCGGAGTGTAAGGATTTCTTAGTTTTGTTTTGATTCAGAATAATCAATAGGAGTTGTTCCAGTGTGCGAGAGAAGAGTTCCTGAAATCAGTCAAGTTCCATTAATGTAAAATCAGTGCAAGATGAGAATCAAGCCTATTTGGTCACATGGCGAGGAAAATAGGGTCTGAGCATGTCTTTCTGTTTCAGTCTCTCCTAATGGTGGTAACTGAGCCTCAAAAAATTTGGATGTTTCATGTTGGAAAAAAGTTTCCTGCAGTGCCTGGAATTGTAGCTCTTCATTTTTTCTTGAGAAATGGACACTGAAACTTGGCTTGGAAAAACAAAGCTTTGATTAATTAAATAATTAAACTGTTTCCCTTGATAATAAAATTGAGGTTGTTTTCATGATTCAAAATCTTGAAGCTCCATTTAAAAATACCCTCAGGTGACTTTCACTATCTAACAAAGTCTGGACCTAATAAGACAACGAGTTGTCTGCAAGATCTTCATCCCAGCATACAAAATTGAAAATTTCGAGATCTGTTCATCACTACTAAGGGCCATAACATGATGTCCTGGCTGACCACCACTTATCAGGACACTTGCCTGCCTTTTTTCTTTTCTTACTTTCTCTGATTATCTGCTGCCTTGTCATTAACTCAGCTCTTTTCAGCCTCTGGTCAAACTTTTATTTATTTTTTCCCATGTTGCCTGTAATCATCAACCTGCATAATCCATTTTTCCTGCTTTACCACCATCTTATTTTTATATAAAACTACCTTGGGAACAAGGACATTGGAGAAGAGAGATTTGTTCTTGTTGGTCTGCCTTCCTCCCTGAAACAGAAGAGAATAAGTGAACAGTGTACAGGTATTTTACTTGATATCATATCTCTTATCTTCGCTAATTCACTTCTCCAACAATCTAGAAACAGCAACCTGGGGGTGCTGCCGTCTGTTTTCACCAATGGGGAGCATTGATTGAGGTGCTTGGAGCTACGTTTGGTAAGGAGCTGAGCCGATCCATATATCAAACCTGAAGAAGTGAAATGGTTTTAGTGATTAACTAATTTTGCAGTTCAATCCTAAGTATCAACTGCCTGTCCCAGTGTAATTATTCAGTAAAAGGGGGAAAGAAGGGCAAAGGAAGGAAATGGAAAAGATAACTTTTAAATTGTTGCTGTTATGTCAGTTGGTTTTACAATTAGCATTATTTTATGGTATTTTGCACCTCCCCAATGCACTAGTAGCCCCAAGTGCCTTCCCAAAAGAGTCTGCAAAGATAGTTTTTTTCACAGTTCATGATACATATAGAGAACTATAAGAGTGCCAGACTAAATTTAGGAGTTGTTCAATAGAAGAAGTTTTCATTAGGACACACCAGTCAGTTTGTCAAAACTGAGGGAAGGTATTAGTGAAAATATTCCAGTTTTCATTAAACTTGCAGTCATGACATCCTTGTCAAACCTTGAAAAGGAGCTAAATATCCCTGAAAATGCCTGGTAGCCAAAACTCCTTTCCCCTTCAGAATTAAAGATCTTGTTCTGCCTAAGGAAAGCCACAGGCCTGAACCTGTGTTACTCTTACCACCATGCTTTTGGGCATTCTCAGGTGGTTCTTCCATAGTTTCATCTGAAGTTCTTGCTTTTGGAAAGGAAGAAGAGGGGTCAGAGGGCAAAACAGGTATTAGATGACAGCTTTGTCTAAGAAAGGGAAAAGGACATATAAGCTTATGAGGGTTTTTTGGTAAATGAAATAGTCAACTCATTAGGTAACCTAGCACCACTGTGGTGAGCATCACCAGATAATTTTAAAAAGTTAAAAGGTATAATACAAAGAGACTAGGAAGTTTCAACTAATAATTACTTTGCAATGATGACTAAAAATTCAGGACTTCTTATTTTATTTCATATCTAATAAGAGTATTCCACCTAACAAATAATATTTAGCCGCACTTATCCTTGAGGCTAGACTTGATAGAGTAGAAATATCTATGAAAATATGACTGGCCTAAGAAAGTAGAATTTTGAAAGAATCATTAAGCTTCCTTCTCTACCTGAAAATAACCTCAGATAAATGTATTTCAGAATAATTTAATCTAAGGGGACCATATTCAACAAACTAGAAGATGAGTTTTCCTTAGGAGGAAAAAGCAGATGGAAAGGAAATAATGTAAAATATTGAAGATAAAGGAATATTGGTGCCAAGGGAAAGGGGCGTATTTTTGTTGACACAATTGTGTTTTTAAAGGGTCATGTTTAGAAATATGATTAAAACCCTAGCTTTTGAGTGTTCTAATTATCTTCCTCTCAGAAGTAATTGAATGTAAAAGAGAAAGGAAATAAGCAACAAATTTGGAAAAATACACATGTTGACTTCTGAAAAAGAGCATGTTTAATACCGGCGTTAAGTATCACAAACATGCCATACAAGTATCCCGTTGTGTTAACATTTCGTACACTAAGTGAGTTCTTTTGATTCAGTAGTACACAGGCTGATTGCAGGTGACATAAATAACACCAGAGAAGGAACCACGGGCAATACTTTGAAGTTTCTTGGCAACAAAATTTGTTTGAGCTGCTAATGGCTAGTTCTTTAAATTTTTTTTAATTCTTCATGCTCCAGCTAAAACCTGCAACCCATCCTTGAAAGTTATATAAAATATATACACATACAGCCTGGGTAGACTATAAGTATCACACAAAGCATAATTAAAGTATATCTAAACTGCACGGCAAAGCACTCAGTAGCCAGGAAATACTGTACATGAGATTGCACATTAAACTCAGTTCCCTGCCCTTAGGCGTATACATACATGATATGTTTCTTGATTTCATGAGCACATGCTGGGGGGAGTTTGTTTGGGGTTTGGTGTTACTTTTTGTTTTCTCGCCAATAGTGAGTGTTCAGTATTTATGTAGTCCCTCTAATGAATAGTTCCAGCAATTCTTTTGCTTCATGATATAAACCGTACTCTGGCAATAGAAGTACTGGTTTACTTTTGGTCTTTTCTTTGGTTCTTATTGAAACAGGTAGCAGCGGGGTTCCGAAACACTGACGATATTTTTTTTCCCTACCTCCTTACAAAGTAATTAGGTGGTTTTATTTCCACTTTGTAATATGCTGAAACAAGTCTTATAAGGTATCTTATAAAAGAGAAATATTTTGGCCACTTCTTTTGATGTTGCTTTTGCCAGACCTTCAGGAAACATAACATGGTGTAAGATTTGGTCTGTTCAGAGTTTGTTTGATGTCAGTTGTGAACATTTTGCAGTTCTTTCCATCCCATTCTAAACAGTGCAGTTCAGCTTGCCTGACTTTGGAGATGTATGGGATAGTCCTTCCCTGTGGACTGATGATGTAGATTTCTTCTGTCAGGGGAAAGAAATGGGTCCTTTCATTATGAGATTTCTCTTGTCCTGTGACAGATATATAAAATGATCGTTTGAGTCATGAACTACAAATGCCACATTTTCTGAACTGACTTGAGCAGGATTCTAGCTCACCAGGTTCTTTATGTTGTAAATATTAGGAGAGAGGAAGGCCACTCTTAGTACTTCACCTCAATCCCAGGAAGTGCTCAGTCATAAGGAACTGTTTAGCTGAATCACACAGAAAACAGCAGCCACAGCAGGGACAACCTGAAGTTCTACTGAGAGCCTTACAAGGGGAGGAAATGCCATGACTGGTGCTTGCTAGTGAAGGATTAACATCCCCATAATAGAGATAATGCCATTTTTAAAGGAAGCCATAGGAAATTTGTATCCTCACAATCCATTCATATAGCAGGAATCTTGTGAACCACAGTGCAGTTTTGTTCCATTTGAGCTTCATCCCTGTCCTGTCTCTGGCATCTTCTCTATCTTGTTCGTTGTGCAAACTGCACACTGAATCTCCAGCTGAATTCATCATCCCCACCACTAGTTCCCTTTTTCAGTCTTATTTTCTCCCTGACAAAGATGTCAGCCTGACTCCTGGTCTCTGTATTTGCCAGGAATGTCTTTTCTCTCATGCAGCCATCCATTCCTCCTCCAGGCTATTAGAAGGAACATTTGCAGAGAACTGCATCTTCAATCGCAGCCACATGAGGCTGGTACAGCTTCAATTCAGACTGAAGCTTTAGGGAATGTAGCTCTGGAGCTCTAACATGTTGCTGCAAAGCGTATGCACACAGGCTAATGTCCTGACTTGATGATACTTCAGCTGGTTTCCACAGATGCCACAAGGAACATCCTGGCAAAGTTCATGGAAGGTATTCAAACAATACTCAGAAATCTAAGTTAGCTATTGATACTGAACCTTTTACTACTGCTTCAACTACTATTATTACTAATCAGCCTGAAACTGACGTTTGGCACGGGCAAGAAACTCGGTGCAAACAGGCTCAAGTCAGGCAAAATGAAACAGATGTTTGTAACAGGAAGTTTTCAAGATCTTTAATGTGATCATTTCCAAAGTCATAACTATTACGCTTTGTATCAGCTGAGGGTCAGAGCTAGTATTTTTTATTTCACAATGTCATGGCAAGTTCCTGAGAACAATTTAGTGTGGGAGTTGTTGGAGAGTTTGGGAGAGCGATAAGAAAGCACTGTGGTAGAGGTATTATAACAAAACAAGTTGTGTGTTCCTTACTGTGTATGAATAATAGGATTTGTAGTGTCTACACCTTAGTTTTGCTCCAAGACAGCCTAGTATGTGTGGCTGGTACTTACTGAGTTGATCACCAGAGGTCTCACTGACCTTGGCAGCCTTATATGACTCAGACTTTCACATGGATGAAGTGTTCCTGAACAATTTCTTCCAAAGTACTGGGCACAAACAGTCCTTTTACTTACTTTACATCAGGAGGCTACCACTGTTTTTTTTGATTTGCTCTCTTTAGACTTTTTTTTAACTCTTATTTTTTTGTTGTTCTTGTTGAACTATTGTATTACAATCACTACAAGAAATTGTCAGAATACATTTCCTTTCAGGTGTCCATTAATTTTTTACTTAAAGAAAGACAGAGGAGGTTTCGTTCTCATTGCAGAAGTAAACAGCAATATCTCTGTTCAAGTGGAAGTCTGTGCTATTATAACGTACTTTAATCCCTTTATTGTGGTATCTGAGTGCAAAATAAGGTGGTTTTTTTTTTAAATAGTAGCAAATTTATCATATGCTGAAATATTTTTGTCCACTTATGTTGTCACTAAAATTAAACTGTTAGACCAGAAATTATATGTCATCCTCAGCTCTCTAACAGCATTTTGGTTTGGGGGGATTTTAATAGGAATTGAACATAAGTGGTTTTGAGAAACAAGAGCTTGGGATCCAATAAAGTATTCCCTATTAAAAATGTTTTGCACTTTTTTTTGAGCAGCGTAGCAGCTTGGTCAGAAATTCTGTTTTATAATTTTTTCCTAAGTCAGAATTTAGTATCCCAGAGGCTTTTGGGATAGGTTCTGTAGTTAATAGTTGGAATTATAAATTCACGGAAGATAACTTTTTAGTGACACACTAACTTGTCTTGCAGTGTTTTAGTTTGCCGTCATACATCTTAATCATCCTGTGCTAGTGAAAGAGCTGTCTTATGGTGATGCAAAATTAAATTATTTAGTAGAATCTTACTGTAACATCTAGGTTCATGGACAGAAAGGAACTCACAGCCTTTGCCTGTATTGCCTTACTAAAGGCCCCATTGGATTATAAAAAACTGAGAAATCATCATGCCTAACTTTGCCTTGCTGACTGCTGATCCTATGTGCAATACATAATCAAAGTTATATGTGTTGAAGAGGACAGATCATTTCACAAAGCATGTATTTGGTTCTGATTCATACAACAAAACTATACAAAAATGAAAGAATTCTCCCCTCAGCAAAAGAGTAATTTTATAGATAGAGTTAATATTTTACATTTCAACTAAGAACTTCTGTATACACATACTCAGGCAGCTGACAGAAATAGTCTTTAAAAGGGAGGTGGTATTTTCAGGTGGTTAAGTTTTATAATGGAAAATCTGGACATTCTCCAGATAAAATCATTTTAGTTGGTCAAAATATTGGTAAGGAGTTTTTAGTAGTTTAAATATTAATGATCATTAAAATAGTGTTCTAAAATATGAAATATTTGTATTTAAAATTCTATGAATAAAAAGCTCCTGAATCTATTAGTGAACTATAGACAACACTGAAAAACACAGTGCCTCTGAGGCCAGCACACTAGCTTCCTGTTCCTGGCCTGACATGGCTTAACTTTGAAAGGATTTGACAGCCTACCACAAGCTTGTGGGAAATGAGAAGGAAGCACATCTCAGGATTTGTTTTCACCGCCTCTCCTGTGAAGTCATGTTTGGGAAGCAAAGATGGCTAGAGTGGAGCCTTTTACATTCTTGACTAGCCTGTGAAGCCTGTAGAAAGAGGTGCCAATCCTCTCTCAGTGCCCAAGACACTTTCTGATGTGCCACAGGCATTACAGAAGCAGCTGTTAGGCATACGTCTAGTATGATGCTGAGCTGTGCAATAGCTCTTGTACAAATTATAATTTTCTGGGTCTGTTTCTGGTCTTGGTGACTGATCCCACTGGAAGGATGCTTAATTTGCACAGATTGAATAGCATGGAAAGTTTTCTGAGGTGTCTTGAAATTTTCGTACACTTAAAGGTGGATTTAATTGAGATTGTACGTAATCTGTGTATGAACATGTTTGCATTTTGGAACTAGGATGCTGTAATTCAAGTACATGAGTTGTGGGTTTTTTTGTCTTGCTGAGGTTTGATGGCCTGAAAATTCATAGTTCCATTTCTGGACTTTAACTTTGATGCTATGGCACTGTTTATTTACTATTCTTATGTGGTTTTTTTTTTTTCCTTTCAGACATGGTCCATAAATACCAATTAACAAATGTATAAGCCACCTCTCACCTGTCACAGTGTACAGGTGCCTCTCTATCACCTAAAGAGATGGTTAGTTAGACTGGCAAAAGAATTGGCAAAGGCGGTTTCAGAGACTGCAACCATAACAGCACCGTGGAAAGCATATTTAACTAGATGGGTCCATTGATCAAAAAGTCACCTGAATTCTGTGAGCAAGAGCCTACTTATCCATATATTGAATGCTGGGGGGAGAGCTGAAAATCAAATAACATTGTTTATTAAGTGATTATTCATATATGCAAATATATAACTGCCTTCTCCATTTAGGAACTCTTTGGAAAAGGGTTGCAGCAGTTCTCAGGGCTGTTTGCTATTAAATATTAACTATTGAATTAAGAATTGAATGTACTGTATGGAAGAACTGAAAGTCTTTCCAGTCTGCCTGAGGACCAGAGTCTCTCAGGGCTTGTATACTGAAGATATGACTGACACCAAAGGCCATGTATCATGTTGTATTTGACATAATCTCTAAGTTTTGCAAGATAAATATTCATTTTTTTAAGCCCCATTTCTTTCTGTGTAAACAACGACGAGATCAATCTTAAATGGTTTCGTTTTTCAAATGTTCCTTTAGAAGTTCTATGTCTAATACAAAAATTCATTACTGGTAAAAGTTCTTAAATGTATTATATCTAAAATTCAGCTTTAAGATTATTTCCTGGGGATAAAAGTAACATCTTAACCACTACATTTTAATTTTCTGATGAGGTTTTTCTTTTACATGCCTCTCTTTCCAGGCCTTTGTATGGTGCAGATTTTCATGATTCAAGGGTTAAAAAGCCAACTTAAGGTCTATAAATCCAAAGACAGTTTTACTTATCAGAGTGCTGTTTTTTACCTCAGTAGACTGCTGGTTCTGTCATTGGTGCCAGGCTCTGCCTTATCACAAAGCCATCAGCCCTGCATATTGGAATGCTCTTTGTTTGGATTCTTTACTTCTACTATAAACAAAGATTAGAGCAAAAAATTTCAACTGCGGGGCCCATGCACTGTCAAACTGTTGCTGGAAAATCACTGTCATGTGTTGCATAAAGTTGCTTGCTTTTTAAGAACACTGCTGGAATAGGGCATTAATTTTTTAATACCAGCATATTTCACACATGGTAAGAATGATGAGGGAATAGTCTAGATGTTTATATTTGTATAGCCCTTTTTTAAAAAACAATATTGCATACTCAGCTATCAAATGTGAAACACCGTTCATGTTGTGAGTACCAAAAGTGAACCACACAAAAGTGGGAGTCTTTATTTAATGAATTAGCCATGATTTCACTGAGATTCTGTGTGCAGAACATCATATGATGAGAACATCATTTCCAGAACAATTTTATTTCAGATAAATTGATAATGGATTATAGATAGCCTTTCTTTTATGGTGTTTCAGTGTCTTCTATTTCGAAATCAGCAAATGTTCAGAAAAACTAAAGCTGGAGAGGCAAATAATTTTCAGTCTTGAAAATATGTTGATATATGTTACAGTAGCAGTTAATTCCAGTATTGCTTACTGAGTTCACACATCCCAGATTAACCAAAGTATTTATGGTTTTGCATTCATAACAATAGGTGGTATAACATTTTATCTCCAGAGATGTCTGTTCGAGATGTAGGTCAAAGGCATGAGAATCTTCACCTCTATCTGTCTGCAGCTCATTTCCAGCAACTCTCTTGACCTGAAATTCAATAGTTTCTTTCTGTGAAACATGACTTAAGCAGCAAAAAGAGTGTGAATTCCCCTTCAGTTTTTCCTAGTTTTGCTCAGAAGGATGAGGATTTTTTTTTTCACTGTTATGTTAGAGGTTTGATTCTTTAAACTATGAGAAGTTTTACTTTCCAGAAATGTCTTTCCTAAACACATATAATTAGGCACAGAAATGTTAATCAGAAATGTGGTTGGGCTTGCATACCACCTTTGGCTTTAATGAGAGAAGTGTATAGAGAAACAAACAGGGCTTTTCTTTTCATAGGCTATTGGAAAAGTTCCTTTTTGCTTCATAATTGAATCTTCTGGAATGTCCCTTTCTAGATAGCTCAACTTGAAACTGTTGAACTCCCTTTCTAGAAAAAAACCCTGCAAATTAATAAGCTTCTCTCTAAATGTATTTCATGGGCTTATTGATATATTAAAAACTACGTACCATATTGGTGACACACAGATTTGCCAGTTTAACTGATTAATAATGGCACTTAAAATATTTATAAAGACAGTATTGAGTTAGTGTATATATAGACCTACCATGGCAATGGCAAAATGCATTAATAAATCACCCATTTGCAAATTCTAATGATAATATGTTATATATAGTTATATTCTATGCAAATTATATATAGTATATAACCTATACAAATGTTATAAACTTGTATATATAAAATTTATTGACTACTAAAGGGATTTTGCTTGTTGTGACACAATTCTATCAACATGGCTTAGAGGATCATCCAAATGTCAAGAAGGTGAATGCTGATTTTAGTGTTGTTGAAACAGCGTGTTGTATTCTGGTATAAAAAATCTCTGGGAAAGAGTGTGTAGCTATGAACATGTATTACATTAGCTAGTCCACTGACCACATTTCATGTTATTTTTTTTGACTATGTGTGGGAGCATGAAGTTAAAAACATACCCAGCTGTCTGAAACATTGTTTTCCTACTATATTTCTTCCTTAGTTGCTGCCATTTTGTAAAAGTCTGTGCAGTTTGCTCTGAGATTGGAGAAGACCACCTCCTTCTTGTGGGTGAACCATGAGAAAAATGGGTTGTGTTACTCAGGATGCCAGATTAGGAAACTACAGTGGATCCTTCTGGGCTCAGAATATCTCAACCCTTGAGCCTCTGTCTCAGCTTCACCACCATAAGCTTTGCAGTTGGAGACAGCAGGCTTTCAAGCATTATACAGGATTTACATTTCCATTACCTATCTATGGAGGGGCCTTTCTAGCAATCATGGTCTGTTTCCTACAAGCGTGTGATGATTGTTAAAACAGGAGAGTAACTGTCTTGCTGAATGGTTAGGAAGATACTGCAGTTGCCTGTGAATAGATGATAAAATGATAAAGTTGGCAGAAGTTACAAAGTGAGTGGTATAAAAAATGGATCATTAGGAGAAAAGAACAGTTAAAATATCGTATTTTTCTTCACTTTGGACAGCATGTGTAAACAACCTATTGTTTTTGGGTTACCACATTCAACCCACAGAGGTGAAGTGATTACACAGGCAAATGGGTAATTTCACACTAATAATTTTTTCTTTTCCGAAACAATGTATTTTTCACACGTGAGGATGCCTTTTTCTATTTGCAAATATCTTCTTTCAAGAAAACTGTAAGTGTGGAACTAAAGAAAAATGCAAACAATTTTAGACACTTACATACTCTCAAGGTGATGTTTGTGCCACCTCTTCCTACCCAACTAGCCCTCCCATGCTGATGGGTTAATGACTGTCCCATCCTCTTGATACAAAATAGCAGAACTGTGGTGCTTGGTTTTTTTTATTCTTAGGGTTTGTACTTAAGGCTTCAAATATACTACATCTGAAAACATTACAGAACAGAAATTTCCTACTTTGTTAAGTATGTGAATGGCCTACCTGAATAACACCACTATATGCAAGACCACCTGCTCCCCAAATTACCAAGCTGTACTTTAATTTAGAAAGAGCTATCAAGAATTGTCTATCTTTTGGAAGGACTGTCAGAATGTACCTTAGAGTGTTCTAATAAAACTTGGAGAATTATCATGGGTGTCTGGCTGACTACAGAACTTAAAGTTGGATCTTTGAAGGATTTTAAAGGAATTAAGCAACCAAATTCCATTGAATTTCAATAGCAGTGATGGAGAGTCACATGATATTCCCATTGCTTACTTTAGATACCTAACACAGATGCCTACATTTGGAGCTTTGACTGCCTAAACTGGGGTGAGGCAATGGAGATAACCTAAGCTAGGTACCTCCAATTAAGTAATAGCCTGATTTATCTAAGGCTCTTTTGGTTAACAATGATAATTTTTTTCTTTTGTAATCCTCATAAATTCCTTCCAGAGTCCCAGATTTCCCTAGGCAATGTAACTGGAGACTAGTGGGGATTTCTAAATGCTTTCTTTAATGCTTTTCTTCTTAGAAACAGGGAGAAGATTCTACACCATAACTTTGTCCAAGGTTCTCTCACCTAATTTTGTACTCCCACAAGTCTTGGACTGGGCAGGCTGGCATGGTGGTTTCTTGGTGGGTTTTTTGTTTTGATTGTCCATGTTCTTCTGGGAAAAAAAAAGTTGGAAAGGATTTAATTAATTAACTTTCTTTCATGATTTTTCAGCTATTTTAGAGATTAAAAGAACAACCAAAAAAGAGACCCATCCAAAGGAAGAAAGCTGTCATGCTCAGAGTTACTTTGTGTTATTTAAGTAACATGACGATCCTAGTGTTGCTGCTGATAGTTAGACTTACGTAGTGTCTGTCCAAATTTATCTGCATGTAGGTTGACTTGAACAAAGATCAACCATATTTGTCCTGGAAAATTCTGTAGCCATTGTGGAGGAAAGCTACATGGCTTTCTTTTCAGACAATGCTGCATGGCAATGCTGTTATTTCAAACCTGGGATGACTAAGAGATGCCTTTTAGGCCTACTCTCTTCTCTCTCAACTCTTAAGATTGTCATATGTCAGCAAATATGCAAATATGGATCTTGTATTTCTTTCGTATACCTGCTTTTGATCAATAATTGTGACTTTTGAGAAGGAGTTAAATATTTTTTTTTCTTTTTGACATCAAGGCCAGAGCAAAGCTCTCTGAACAAACAGAATGTTCTTAAAACACAAGGGGATACTTGTTGACTGACTTCTGATTACATGCAAAAAGGGCAGATCTGCAGGTGGCTCTATAAAAATCCACAGTTAGATGAAAGAATTAGATTGTAGCTGAGCTGTACTGAGGATACTGAATGACAGAGCAAATGAGACTAAGATTTGTGAGTGAAGTTTTTAGCCTGTAAAGTATTACCCAAAACAGCTGAGTGGACCTTGTGCATCAATCAGTAAAGAAGAACAATAAACGAATAAGCAGAAAAAGATGACAGAAAAAAACAGTCTTGCACAGCGTCAGGCAGTTATTTCAATGTGTAAGAAAGAAAAACTGATTCACAGCAGATGCTGTGGCTTTCTCACGTGGTTTAGAAAGAGGTCTGCGTTCTGCAGAAGTTAACTTAGCCCAAGCCCTTATTTCCCTCTCCTTAAAGCTCTTTCTGTCTCCACAATTGCCAGAAGAGCTTAAGAAGAGGTATCAGGTTTGTTTCAGGAAATAG
This sequence comes from Phalacrocorax aristotelis, assembly GCF_949628215.1. Classification (NCBI taxonomy): domain Eukaryota; kingdom Metazoa; phylum Chordata; class Aves; order Suliformes; family Phalacrocoracidae; genus Phalacrocorax; species Phalacrocorax aristotelis. Next base: position 46,464,746 of record NC_134311.1, read on the forward strand.
CTGGAGGACCAGGGCGAGTAACAAGACACTACTGGCAGTGGAGAGCACATGCCTGTATGTTCTTTGTTTTGTCATTTTGGTTTACAGGACCATGGTGCAACTGTTCCCATTTTCCTTAAGTCAGTTGAAACAGGCATGTTCTCCAATACATAAAATTCCTGTTTTGCTGGTTACTGAGAGAGCAGAAGTGTATGGGCAAGTCTCAGTTCTAATCTCAATGAAAAGGAGACAAAGACAGAGCAGTTTTGGAGCTTCATCCTCCCCACCTTCCCACAGCTGGAAGGATCGGATGATGCTGTGTCAGGGCATACAGAGAACTGGAATTAATTTTTGCTGTATCTAAGCTATAGTACAAGGTTCTAATTTACCCAGATTATTTCCCTTCCTTGTAGTAGTACACCCCAACCATTTAACTTACTGCTGAGACATACTCAAGCAGCTTCAGAAGAGTTTTTGTGAAGTTGTCAATACCCAGTTATAGAATCCCAAGTAAAAACCTGGTCTGTCGAAAGCAAAGGATATCAATATACACAATGCATTTTATATCTGTGTGGTGGCCTTCAGACAAAGCTAGAAGTAGCAGTTCATCTAGAGAATGAGAAATGAATAGAATATAGTAGCCTACCTGTCAAGAAAGGGAAAGTTATTTTTGAAGATAGCTTGAAGTAATACTTGTGGTGGATTTTTTCAGGATAGGTCTCTCTGTTGGGGTTCAGTGCTCTCTTTGGTCTTATTTGAATGGTATTTTATCAGTCAGACAAAATAGTATGAAACTATAATATAGTTCTGCTAAAACAGATTAGAATAAGGATTTAATATGCTACTTTCTGTGAAGAATCTGATACCCACCATGTAGTGCTGTAATAAAATGGAAGCAAATGAGCCAACTCGAAGTTATGACTCTCCATGGTTTTTAGGTCTGTCATACATTTTTATAAAACATATATGGAAACTTCTGAATTGTTAAATTGGGTTATTTTTTTAAAAAATGAAATTGTGGTCCAATACAGATCTAAAGTAAAATTTTGTTTGCAGTTCCTTGTGCAGTGTGAATTACTAGCACTTCAGCAACACAAATTCCCTGTCTGTTGAGCAAAATTTTAAAACAAATAATTATTTTACATAAATTAATATATGCTAAGATAATGATGTAGTCTTTAATCAGCAAGTTGTTGATCTTGCAGGTTAAATATTCTATGCAAAAATGTTTTTGTTTCTGGAAATTTCCATATTTTTTTGTAAATATTGACTTATGTGAACACTAGTAAAATGTTTGTGGAGACAGGCGTATCTGAAACAAGCTAAGTATATCTCCTTGTGTTCACAGAAGGGTAAACAGGATGGCTTATGAGTAATAAACATAGAGTTCACTTGAGTAATAATGGCAATGATTTGCCTCTGGTTTCATGCATCAAACTGGAAGTGGAGTACCATCATCTTCTCCCATGAAATTATTATTTTTTTCTTTATGTAAGGCTATTGCAGGTTTGGGGATTTTGTTGGTTTTTTTAAGTGACTGAATGTTCATCATTACATTCCTACTAAATGTCTTTTCCTCTAAGACAGCAAAAATTGTCGAAAGAGAAGGTTATTAAGGAATGAGTACCAACTCTGGTAATATAAGTTTAGCACTTGGCATTCTTTGCCTTCCAATAGCATTGTAAATGCTGGTAGTTTATTTTTACTCCTAAGTCAGCTTTGCATCAGAACAAACATCCCTAAAATGCATTAGCTTTACAGCAAAGGAGTGGAAACCTATGAAGCAGGAAGCCTTACAAAGTCTTCGGGGAAATCTTGAGTGCTTTTGGGAATGATTTATTTTCAAAGGGCTTAAGCAAAATCAGCTCCAGAAAAGATATGAATGTTTCAGGCAAGGTCCAGGAAAAAGACATTGTGGGTACCGCATGGACTTTGCCTTCCTCAAATTATTTGACTACAACCACAGAACACACCTGTATTTTTACAGGACACTCATTCACAGAAGAGCATAGGTTATAAAGGGTGTGACAGATTTTATCAGAAGCTGTAAGATAAAGCATTAAAAATGCTAAGTCAAAATAGTCTGTGAATACATTAGGCCACTGCCTAGATGAACTAGGTATAAAAAGTGTAACCATGGGGATTCCTGTACTTTCAGCTCAGAAATTTTAAAGGAGCAACAGATTCAGTTTTGCAGTCCAGAGTGAGTGCTGGTAGACAGGGCTATGAGTGGTATTGCATCAGGGCTCACAGCTGCAAGGTTGTTTGAGCAGCACAACTGTTCCTGATAAAATAATAGGGGAAAGTGAGGGGATTCTGTTCTTAATTAGGAGTGATACCTGAATATACCAATGTTGCATAGATAAAGAGCCAATGACAAAAAGCACATGTGCAGCTAGCAATCAACACCATGTGAGCAAAAGCATTTCTGTTCTATGTCAGTATGAAGAGTATGAATTTCCTTCCACAGTTCTCAGATGGACTCTGCCTCTCCCTTTTTTCCCTTTCTTCCTTTTGAAAGAGGTCAATTTAGGATGGAAAGTATAAAAAGTTTTTGCCCTTAAATTTTTACTTTACAGGTACAGTGTGCAAGATCTAGACAAGAGTATTTATGAGTGGTTGCAAATGAGTCCTTGAATAGTATTTTCAAAAATGCAGAAGTGGGAGCTTGAGTTTCATTTTCAGAAGTGATTTAGACACTTAACGGTTTAAATTCTATTCATTATTAGTGGGGTTTAGACCCCTAAATTAAGGCCCTTCCAGGCCTTTTTACAATTTCCTCCCATGTAATTTATAATAATCTTGAGATAGACTTAATCTTAGTTTGTGATAGGCATGTCCCTTAGTTATTAACTGCTGCTTTCAGTAGCAGCTGTTTAGGACAGAGGTAATTTCTTGTCATTTTCCTTTTGATGATTCCCAAGTCAACTGGCTATCGCTTTGTCCTTGCAAGTGGAGCAGCATATGTTCTCTGGACCAAATGTTTGCCTCTACAGTAAGGGTTGTTGACGGCAACGCCCTGTATTTTTGAAGAATAACATTAAAATTCAGTTTTAAAGAAGGCCAATTACCAAACTCCTAATTTACTCCTGTGTAGCTCTCCAGAGCTTCACAGCTCTTCTTCAGAGATTGTTATTACTCCCTAAAAGTAAAATCTGAAAATTGCTAGCTGGGGATAACAGCTAGCAGGTGTTATAAAGCGTAATGTAGGTGTAGCCCTCTGAAAGCTCCTTAGGTTCTTCTGTTACTACTCTCCGTAATCAGCAAAATTGTGCAAGATGACCTGAGACCAGTGTGTCTGGTTCTGATCTATTGCATCAAATGGTGATCAAGCACAATGTGCAGGTTTTGAATAACTAGTATGCATGACTTCATAAATATTTCACCCTGAAGTGCAGAGGAAGTGCTATACAGTATCTTCAAATAAAACCTATCTATCACAAAAAAAGGTGAAGGCATTCACAGGTTATTTACAAATAGCCTTTCCTCTGACTCCTGTATGTAAATATGTGTGCATGTGTGCGTGTGCGCATATGTGTACATTTGTATACACAAGAAAATTTATGTTTTCTTTCTATAAAATTGCAATTACTAATTTAGGAAACTTTGGAGTTGGAAGTGATTGAAATTCCTGGAAGCTGTTTGAGGGCTTGCTGTATGAACCTTGGTATGAATTTCATGCAACAGTTGAATAAAATAGTCATAAGATATTCCAGACAGTAAACTGAATCAGCTCTACATTTCATGAAGGAACAAGAGCTACATGCTCTGGGTTCTTTTGAAGTACAAACAGATGACAAGTAGCAAGATGTTTCTCACTGTTAGTGGATGAGTGAACTGGAGTGCAAAGTTCTGCAATACACATGGAGTTCTGCATCCTGACAGTGAGTCTTAGTGTCTTCACCCTCAAATATTTGTATTTAAATTCATTTGGAAGTCGTGACTTGTGTATGCTTTTAGCATTATGACCACATTCTTTTAACAGTACCAGTGGAAATAAATGAAGTTTCACCCCCTAATTTTGTTGCAACCAATTTGATTTTATCTCTATCTTTCTTTATGTTTTTGTTGATAGAAACTGGTGGGTTCTCAATTGTTTTCTATTGTGACCAATTTACTGTTTTAGGGTTCAGTTTTCTTGAACATTAAAAACAAAAAAAAGGAAATATAATGCTAATTGCAATAAGTGACAAGCTATGGGGCTTTGTTAACTCTTCAAGTGAGAATGTACAATACGATTTGACTAGGTAAGTAATGCCTTGTTGTTCCCCTCAACATTTAAGACCCTGGTAGCTTTATCAACTGAACATGCATATTCCTTGATTTCAAATTACGGTATGTGAACCATAGAACCTTAGGTTTCGTAAGGTGTGTTGGAAGATCATATAAATTCCTAGAATAAAAATTATTTGTGTGATACAAGTTAGGGGCGCTGAAAATATCCTCTGTGGACTTTACCAAGTTGCGTATCCAGTCTCTTCCAACCTGAGCAAAGGCTGACAGAAATTTTAAGAAGCCTTCTTCAAGATTTACAGTCAAGCAAGCTTTACAGTCCTCCTTCTGTTGCAACTTATGCATTGGTCACGATAAGCTCATTACATTTTTTTACCACAAACCTTGTAAAAGTAAGATTAAGTTTATGTAGGCTTTTTCAGAAAGTAGGAATTTTCTTTACCAGCAGTTAGCTGGGTCTCAGAGTCTGTATAGTCTGTCCTTTGTTGCTCTTCAGAAATGAAATGTCATCCAAAGAAATTTGCTCTGGAGAGCTTAAAAACTTCATGTGGTTGTCTGCAAACATCTCTAAGAGTTAATAACTCAAAACTTTCAGTTATTAAACTTGTCATCATAGAGATAATGGAACATTTTCAATATAGCATGATAGGAATACTGTGTATGATGGTCTAGTAGGATAATTCACAGAAGTCAGGAACGCAGCATTTAAAAATATCTAGATTATAATTTAATTAATAGCAAGAAATATCTGAAAGTGAAACTGAGTTATTTTCAGTGGTAAAAGTTTGCCTTCTTGGTTATTTTCAAATTACTCAATAGAAACAGTAGTTTCTGGACCAGAGATCTGAAATACCTGGGGAGGAAAATGTCTGTTTGTTTTCTGCACAAACAGCTAGAGGAATTTAAAACCCCAGATTTTTAATTAATGCTGTTTTAAATTAACTAAGCATAGTTGACCAGAAGTTCTGTAGCAGAATGGTCATTCAGAGAAATCTCACTGTTTTGTGACTGCAAGTAATTAATGATACAGCAGTGTTCACAAGACATGATATAGGCAAATCCGTGAATTCTGAAATAACGTTAATTATTTGCCACCAGCTCTAGTAAAGATTTAATGACAGCCACTGTAGACCAAGGTATTCCCCCCAGATATATTTGCTGGTTTTCAGTAACAATCCTTCTTCCACAAAATCAGGACAGTTTAAAAATACAGGCAATATACAACATGTTACCACTCACTGTATAGACAGTCACCCATTCTCTTCAAAATATGGGGGGGGGTGCGTGTATGGTTTGTTCCCTTATGGGCAGCTTCTTTAGCTTGACTGTATTTCCTGGAATGCAAACAGTATCTTTTTATTTAAAAAAAAAAAAAAAAAAAAAAGGCAGCATATTGTATATGCCAGCTAGCTCTGTTTTTTAACACATGATTATTTTATTGGTGTGTACATTAATTAATCCTGAAATAAGATCCTGTGTGACATTCCAAGTTGTGTTGAGTAGTGCAGAGTTTAAATATTTTAGGTTTACAACTCTGTTATGCTGGCAGTGAACAATAGCATCTCAGTGAAGTCGGCATATGAACACTGCTTGTGATGACATCTGGAAGGCTTGTTTTATCTATAAGCACAGTTGTAGACAAATGAAAGCAGACAGATATAAGGCTGGTGTGGCATCTTCGCCTCAAGCATTCTCTGGCTGTACATTTTCCAGTGTGTCAAAAACAGGGAGCTTTTTTCTGGAATGAAAACATTCTGTCACATCTGTACACCAACTACTGTGCTGCCTTCTCTGAGCTCTGAGGTGTAAAATGGCAGATATTGTTCAAAATTTAACACAAAGCCAAATTTCAAAATGCTGAGAACTACCTTACTGTTTGGAGTGTGAGTCACCAAGGGACAATAAAAAGCGCAAATTATGAGCTTACATTGCTAGTCTTATTAATACTGCCTGGTAGGGGGAGGGTGTTGGTATTTATGGCAAGGATACGCAGATATTTCTAAGAGTACCTCTCACACTGATATTTCATTTAAGGAACAAACATATTTGAGGGACGATGAGAAAAAATTCCATCTGTGTAGCAAGGTCTATGAATGCCTCATCCTTTAAAAACTGTAGCCTGAATCTTAGCACAAGTCATACTCTTTATGTGGAGTGACACTCTTAACAGGCCTGATGCTCTTCTGTGTAGATTAATTTTCTGAAGAGAAAAATCCTATGTGTTTGCTGGAGATAAGCAGGGAGGAAAGAGTAGGCATTATTGTGTGAGAGTTTTGTGTTTTTTTTTTTTTTTTTTAATGAATTGCTTTGCTGTAGTTTTCACCAGGGATCTTAGCTGATACAAGCAGTAAAATGCACTGCATCTGCTATGGTGCATGCAATTCAGGCACTAGTCTCTGGAGGTTCATGGATGAAATACTCCATCCAGTGTATGTGTCACCTAAGCTTTTGCTAATTACATTTAAGTGTATTTTTTAAGGAACTGGAAACTCTGGATAGAATCCAGCCTTTGCTAGAAAGGTTCAATGTATTGTACCCTCAGCTAAGGGGAAAAAAAAAGTTACACATTGGTAGAATTAAGTCAGCAATAACAGAAACTGCAGAGAAATAAAATAACAGCAATCAAGAGAAAAGTCCAGAACCCTTTGCCGACACTTTCGACTTTCTCAGTATCCTTTGCCTGAATAGAAGCTGGCTGCTTTCCATTATAGCGTATCTTTCTGCTGTGGAAGAGTCAGTAGCAAAAGGTGGTGAAGTGCACAAGTTTTTTAATAATAAAGAATCATTACGCTATTAACCTGGGAAATACACAGTTGTCCATTTCCTGTTTGTCCCCACCGCAGTACCATCAATCTATTCAGAGTGCTTTGTATTCAGAGCCCAAGGGCCCCAGATAAGTGCCTTTGTGTACATAAAATGGCACTTTTTTGTTTTACATGCTGTTAGCATAGGGCAAAGGAAGTGAGTGTGTAATCGCATATGTACAGCAAATAGCTATTTGTACCTGCAAGGAGCAAATGGGCCCACTCAGATGGATTGGTCGGCCTTTAATAGCACTTGAGTGAGCTGATAGGCAGACATAGATGTACCTGTTACACCAGAGACCTGAGGCCCTTGTACCTTTGCATGACTTTTCACTTAAAAACTACTGTTTGTGGTTCAGTGGCTCCATCACTCTATTTGTGTTCCTTTGCTTGTAAGACCATGGACTGCTCCTGAGAGACCTGGTTTCTAAAATTTTAATGCTGTAATGCTGACCCCTTGGTAATGTTCCCATACTGGAAAGCACATTAGCCTTAACTTGAAGGAGGTAGCGTACATCCAGCAGTAAATATTTTACTTTGTTCTTCTCAGCTTGTTTTTGTCTGTTTTTTTTTTTTTTGTTTGTTTGTTTGTTTGTTTGTTTGTTTGTATTTTAATTTCCAAACTGTAATAGAAGTAGCAAATCCTGTAGTCTGACCACAGACCATAGTTTCACAGCCACTAAAATTTCATGTCTCATCACCTAGTTGATTGAGTGGAGGAGTGAAGATGTAGAGACTGCAAAAGATGTAGGTACACACATGTACACTGGCACATCATCAAACATCTATACAAAAGGAAAGAATTTGAACTGGTATTCTGTGATTTGTTGGCGTTGTTGGTACAGCAATAATTTTGTTGCATTATGATAGCAAACACTTTCACTTTTTCAGGTTAGTACTTCTTGCCTTTTCAGTATTTCCAGAGTGAGAGCAAGTAGTCAAACATGTTGCTTTGACCTGAGTATGAGCATTGCAAACCTACTGAAAACTCATCTGAGACCAGAACTACTGTAATTTGTTTACAATTGACTGATCTTTTGCTTCCAATACAATAAATCCACTTTTTCCTCTTTATTATATTAACTGGGTTTTGTGGTTTTAAAAAAACATTTTTGAAGTCTCTTTTCTGTAGATTTTTTGTTAGTGTCCTGCACAGCTAATCAGCAACAGATTTTAATTGTAAAACTTTCTGTAGATTTTTTTCATAGCTATATGTGGTTTTAATATTTATTATTTAAATTATGGTAACTTTCAGAGGCCCGACCTCAGAATCTGGGCATGCCTATGCTATCAGTGATGCAAATATCCAATCAGTACAGGACTACCTACATTATATCAAAAGTAACTACTTTGGTAAATTTATTTTCATATATGATTTTATAAATATGTATAAGTACAAGAAATTAATATTGTGAGTACACAGATGTTGGAAACTTCATTGACTATTACAGGTTTGATTTTCCCTTTTTTTCTCTCGTTGTGTAGTAATAGTTAATCATTAATTCATGTAAAATCTTATCCAACTTATTGGGCACTATCTCAGAAGGACAGCTTTGTCTGGGAGAGTGAAGAACGCTGAATAAAACTTGTGGTTTTGTGTAGTGTGGACAGTGAGCTACAAGCTTAAAATAAGGTAGCCTTTAACAAATACGTACTGGTAACAGTTTAGTACTGGAGTTTCCTAGCTTTGCATGTTGACTGTGGTTTTTGATTGCCTTATTATAAAGCTGGAGTTTTTTATTTCTGCTGCAAAGAGAGCTAGTGGTATACCTGCAAAGATGATCTTTAAATCTAGAGGTCTTTTTCTGTGCTCATCACAAGCATAATCCAGCCATCTGGCATAATTCAGTATGACTGGCAACACCTTTTCAAAGGAGAACCTCAGAGCTGAGACACAGCAGCAGCAGCAGATACTGCAGGTCATCACAGACAAATTTTCAGCACAGCCGTGTGTTCAATGCTTTGGGTCTCATTCTCATCAGGCAGGTTACCGCTTTCTGCACTGCGATGTCATTGGTTTCGCTCGAGCTAAGTACAGATGATATAGAGCCTTACCCAGGGTCTGATTCCAATCAGTTTTACCGCTAGTTAGTTTGAACTTTCCCTTACTGCTAACTTGCACTGGCACCAAACAATCATGTATTCGTTGTCACTGGAGTCTGCGAATTGATACATGGAAAAATGCTCTTAGCCATGTGAGAAAGGTGGGGTTTTTTCCATTCCCTTTTGTCATTACTGAACATAATGAGAAATTCCCCTACCACCACCTTTTTTTCCCTCTAAACAGAGTTTTCTAAACAGAATTCATTACATAGCTTTACCTTTATAAAGGGGCTGGTAGGAGAGTTGAAAATCTGTGAGACCTCTTGCATTATAGTAAGTTCTTCTAGTATATGAGGATGTATAAACACGCACACATACACGCGTGCACACACACTCACACATGTGCACACATGCTCACACACACACACACACACACTCTCTCTCTCACTCTCTACTAATATTAGGATATCATGCTTTTTTTTTCCCCCTACAGTAGAACAAAACTAACCTTCTGTGTCTTCATCTGTGCCCTCTGCTTTGTCCTGCTTATCTCAGCTAGTAGCTGTCAATAGTCCAGGGATGGTGCTTCTTCTCCCATACACTGACAAGCTCTTTTTTCTTATTGTAAAAGCAAATTTATTGTAATACATAACATGATCATTTTGGTGGTACAAAACCATGCTTGCGTCCTTACAACATGCTCTGGTACAGTCCACAAGCATCCATGTGGCTAATTTAGGTGTTGTGCTTCCTCAGCTAAAAAGCAACTGTACAGGAGATGATCTACACTTATTACATCTAACAGTCCTTTCATCTTATAATTTACATTAGAAGATGTTTTTACGCAGAACTTTCTGTGTTCACTGAAGGATAAAATCAGAGATTAAGTAATAGACTATCCAGGAGAAAGGTAGCAATTTAGTCTCTTTCTGCCTGAGTGTTCTGGGTTTGGGTATTCTCCTTATCGACTTCCACATATTTCTAATATGGTTTGTTTCTCCCTTTGCTGATATAAATCAGTAGCAACTCATATTTACATGTCTGCAAGTGAGATGCACCTCAGACTCAGTAGTTCCCATGGCTTGCAGAATTTCAGTGTTTTAAAAAAAGTGCAGGCCACAGGTGTCTGTAAGAAAATTGGTGTTAACAGAAGTTGAATGGAAGCACCCCATAATGTAGTCAGGTGCTGTGGTGCTGTTTTATGAATGAGTCCATGATGTTTTACTGTGCTTCCATATTTCTGTGGCTATCCTGGCAACTCTGGGAATACTGTCTCAGGCCTAGACATTTTGTGTAGAAAGGTGTGCTCTGTCATTCTGCTTGGTAGAAGGGAGTAGGTGACCAGGACATAGCTGGAGAGGCATGGAGAAACAAAAGGAAAACAGCAGGAGCAAAAATGAGAGGAACGAACAAAACATTTCTAAATTACAGTATTGCTATTATATATATCTTATGAGACACTTCGAGGATTCAGTTAGACCTGCAATAAGTCCACTGCAGGTCAGAGATACTGGGTTGCAGGCTAGGGAGATTATTGTACTCTTGATTTGTTATTATCTCTTCTTAATTAATTTATTAGTTATCATCTGCATTGCCATTCACTTTGCCAATATGATAGTTATCTTTTGCCTGTATGAAATCTCAAGGTATTTCAAAATTAATTTTGTCTCAGTCAGGCTGACTTTTTCTTTGCCTTTCCTATAGCAGTAGACACAATTTTGTGCCCATAGCTCAGGTAGTGCAGCTCCCTCCACAGAGACCTCTTCACACACAGTCACAATGTGGCGGGGTGCTCTGGACTGGACCTGATTTAAGCTAACTTGGTTCACCGAGAGAGGGTTAGCAAGAAGACTAAGTATATTGTGAATCTGAGATTGAACATGATTTTTAAATAAATCACTTGCATTTGCCTTGTTGGCAGTGGTATTTAATTCCAGAGATCACACTTATATTTACTTTCATTGCTTTACTTTTAAAATGTTTATTAACCATATTGCCAGCCAGTGGGTACAGACTCACTGGGACCAGAAGATGCTTTTGATCCTTTAAGAATTCCTAATTGGTTTTGTATTATACATTTGGCAGAAGATTTATCCAAACCCATTAATTCAATACTGGTAAGGAAATGGACTGTAATGATGGTAAAGATTGTTATCAGAGAAAGGTTAAATACATTTGGCATACATCCTTGTACTTCATTATTTGCACACAAATATCAGTACGGCTTGGACAAGGAGCATAGGACACATCACCATGTGTCCTCGTAGAGGAAATTACTTCCTTCTGAATTTTCAGTAAGGACTTCAAACATCAGAAGATTTTTATATTTATGAAGCCCAGCAGTCTCTTCATAGGGAATATTGCAATCCAAATTGCAGTATGAAGCCTATGTCAGTCCCTTTTAAGTCTGGAAATAATAAATTGTCATAGTTTGAAAATACTAATATTTTCCCAGAATGAAAATGAGCTGAAAATTTCAAGATATTTGAATGCTTTTGAATAATGAGAGATTTTAGTCTAATCAGATTAGGTTTTTGTTGACCAAAGCACAGAACATGCTAGTTTTTAAATCCAGCGAAAATAAAGTAGTACTTGGAGACCTTTTACGTGAAAACATTTATATAAAATGTGAGTTAGTAGGCAAAGTCTTCCAACACTTGTGCACAGCATTAAGAAAACAAAAGTTCTGAAGCCATGTCTCGTTTGTTTGGGGACCCAACAGCAGGTGAAAGCACAAGGATTGCTGTCAGGCCTGAGTGCGTTTGATATTGAACCCTTCTTGGCTGGGGCCCAGAAGGACTTTTTCCTCCTACTTTGGCCCGTGCAAAATTGCCATATACGCTCTCTAGTAGTTGACTCAAGACAAACAATCTTAACTACACAGGAGAAAAGGGTATATGTGGTTTAGGCACACAGTAGAAAAGTGTGCATTTAGGCCTGTGCTTGGTAAGGGCTCAGGTTCACGCTTGCTCTTCTATGCTAATCCAAGGCAAGTCTGTGGGTATGCACTTGTTTCCACTGGCTTCATTAAGACCAGATTTGATCCCTAATGTTTTTAGCATGTCATTATTTAGCAAAATTTTTAGCAAAGCATATAGCCACTGCTTAAGAACTCTTCCTAGAGACTTAAGAAGAGCTAACTGCATGTAAATATTAATAGGCTGTATCTTAAATGATTGCTTCCCTTAGTTTCCTAATACATATTTGAATTAATTATACACCTTATTATATATTTTTCATAAACAAATTTCTTCCTATTTTAATCTTAACTTTACATATTTATTTAGCAGTATTTTGAGTAGTGTTTTAACAAAAAAAAAATTTGTGATTTTATGTAGTGGAGCTTTGGAAGGAGTAATGAAGACATGTGAAAACTGTGATCTAACTCTCTTAAAAAAAAATCAACAACGAACAAAACCACAAAAAAATCCAAACAACAAACAACGCTACTAGCAAACAACCCTAAAAAGCTTGTATCCTTGATACAAGCTGATGCTTGAACAAGCTGATGCTTGAACAACAGCACAAAGTATATTTATGTGCTATGTACTAGAGAGAAATATTTCAATAAAGACATTCTCAGTTCATTAAAGTGTTCAACTACAGTGGAAAAAAACAAGTTTAAAAGCAGCTGTTATTTTAGAAAAATAAAACAGATGCCTCAGTTGTGATGGTTGTGAGGGGTGAGGCAGAACAATCTGTATTTCTGATCTACAAGACAATAAGATGATCAAGACACTGTACAGTTTTAGTAGCATTAGGTCAGTGTCTACCCAGGCTCCCATTGCTGAGTATTTAAACAACTCCTAGCAGTAGAGAATAGTTAAAATGTGTAGTTCTAGCCATAATTTGGGATTCCTAATTAGTTGCTATTGAATTAGATTTTTACTGTTTATATAAAATCCAGATGCTAGTATATACTTGTACTTTTCATGCTTGCCTTTATACAGGTGCACATTTGCAAGCTGTAATTTGAGTACAAAGCTTTAGAATTCAACCCCTTTCTACCTCTTCAGCTGCCACCTGCACTGTCAACATTTAACTTCATTGTAAAAATGAAAGGAATCTTACAAACAACTGCACTCATGCCTACTGTTCATGTTAAAATCTGGGGCAGAAATAAGAGCAAGTGAAATGTGAATGCTGTTTTACTTGGCATACAATTCTAGTAAGCTGGGATGAATGCTTCTAACTTCGTAACTGGTTAGTTTGGCCTGCCTCATTTATAATGAAACAATATGACATTGAGATTGGGAAGCACTGGCAGACTGTATAAGGTAGGTGCAGTATGCCTTAAGTCTTGTTAGAATGCGTATCTGTGTATTAAGGAGAAATAATTAGTTATGATCATTGGGCTGATCTTCAACATGAACCAAATAGTACATTTGCCTAGGATCACCACTACTCCTCTGTTTTGTTTGCAAAATCTAAACTCAAAAGATACGTGATTTTGCAAACTCAAAAACACCCATAGCTTTACTCTTCTCTAGTGGCCAGAAAAACTAATAAAGGAAAATTAATTTAAAGGATTTATAGGGAGATGGCATTGAGAAACAGCTCCCAGTATAACTTTAGGAATCATGAGCTTATCAGTATTCTGCTGTCCTCCAGGTGCTCACTGCAGTACAGTAGAGGCTTTAGAGACTTGTTCTTTCCTTTTGAGCAGTGACTCTTAGTGTAGTTTTCTCTGTTGCATGGTAAAATATTCCCAACATGCATCCTGAATTGCACTGAGGAATGAGGATAAAAGACAATGTTTGATTTATTAATTTCTAGTGGATTAGAACTACAAATGTTTGCTATGTTTTTAATTTGAGAAGTAGAGAGAATCACAGCAGCTTTTAATTATGCATTTTGTGTAATGCAGCCCTGAATAGAGCAGAGCAAAATTAAAATTGTGGATCAAATGCTAAATCTGAGTAGTGACTGAAGTGAGCTGTAGTGTAATGCTAATGGTTTTGCGTCTTCCTGGCATTATGTCAATAATAGCTCTAATCACATTAACGAGAGAGTCCATTAGCTTATTCTCTTCGGCAACATGCACCATAGCAACATATTGTGAGCCTTGAAATAACTTGAAATTTCTTTCAAAAGCATTGCTGTCTATGAGCTAAGAAGGGAGTGGTGTTAAACGTAGTAATAAAAAAAGCCCTAAACTTAGGAAAGCCTTCTCTGTATCTTCTTAATTAAACCTTTGTTAGCTTCCATTTCATTTAAGAACTTGAATTTCTACTCATTGCCTGATTTAGGTAATTTTAGTGACAATCTGTGAGAGTGATTCTTACACTGACTGTATCTGAAAAATTACCTTTTACAGGATTTGAATTTAAGGGCAGGGACCTTCTCAGTCACATTTATTAAATGATTTTTCTGCCAACGTGTTCCAGCATGTAGCATTGCTTTTGTGTTATTATATGTGCATAGAAAAACTGCAACCTTATTAACCTACCTTCCTTTGTTGTCCATTAGCCTTCCCTTCAGAATTTGCCACAGACTAAATAGATGGTTGTTCTTAAACCAAACCAAACCAAAACAACAACAAAACATTCTTTTGTTCAGTCAGATTGATCCACAAAAGTCAGGTTTTAAGTCCTGTTATACTGGAAAAATATTGTTTGAACTTCTTTGAAGATGACAGAATTGTTCACAATTTATACCAACATGAATCAGAGGAGAGAGCCAAATTCTGGCCTTGGATGCCCACACATATTTCTTCTCTACTTCAGTAGAGACAGCAGGTTTTTATGTGCGGTGGCAAAATTTGACCACTGTATCCCTAGACCTTTCTCTGCTGACTCAGCTCATCAGCAATTGACTTCCTCTATCTCCCACCGCAGGCTGCTTGTCATGGCTCATACAAGCTCTTTTTCCTTTCTAGCTTGTGCTCTTAGATACAGTCTATGCTTTGTTGGCATCTCTATTTCTTTTTGGGTCTCAGCTGAAAACATTCCTTTTACCTGTGTCTCTTCATTTCTCCCTCTGCTGTTATTTACAATATCAGTATAACACTAGGATATAAGTCTGTGCAGCATTTTAGGATACAGCTTGTTTGAAAGATGCTATACTAAATAAAACTGTATTTTATGTCTGCACAGAGAACTATATTCTGGGTATCCCCCTAACATATCTATAAATCATTCACCATATAAATGACTGTTTCAGTTTGATACCAATTTCTGTTTCAGTTACTGGTTTTGTAGGATGTTTTATTTCTGTTGCATCACAAAGAGTAAATTATCAGAAAAAAAAAGATATTTGAAACTAATCTGAGTTAAAGCAAGGGACCAACTGCTGTAAGGGGACAAATCTTCTAATATCAGGTTAGGCATTCTCATTAACTTGCTTCATCCACAGGAAGAAAATAGGTTCATTTAGCCATGCTTGGTGGAGTTCATGTTCAGACACATAGCAGAAGAAACAGTCGATAGCAAGGAACTGGGAAAGTCTGATCCAGTATGCACATGGATGGCAGTGAATACAACTGAACTGGTTTACCCCAGAGATATTATTCATGGACACAGAGCAAGGTTCAGCTATGGCTCAAGTTACACACATTTTGATTATCTGAAACTTTTCACTCATTTGCATACATCTAACAATTGATGTGTAGAACAAAAGACAAAATCCATTGTTTTAAATTAAATATGCAATGGTTAACATGTTACTTGAAGTCTTACTTTTCTTCTTGAACTTGTGGAGAAATCTTATCTTCCTTATCTTATTTAAACCAAAAGAAATGTCATGCTTAACATGCAAGTTATTAATTTAATTTAATGAATAAATAAATATATGCTGCGGGGGAAATTTTATCCAGTTCAGCTAGATCACTAGAATTTGTTTCGAGGTTTTTTAAGTATTTACTATTTAATAAAAATTTTAGACTGTTAGAAAAAAAGCCTTATAAAACAATACACCCTGATACTTACTAGGTTATAGAATCCTTCAAAGTACTGCCCACTTTGTAATTCTGCAATTTGTTTATCAACTGGTTTTGGAGTACTGAAGTGGAACAGTGAGAGTAAAATTATTTTCTGCCCACTATGTGCCATAACCTTATGTATCAAATATGAACCATCAAGGCAAGGAAGAAAAATAACAAGCCTAGGTAAGATCTCTAACTAGTATCACTTATATCATCTTTATGGGCCAAACCATTTCACTAACATTTTTATTTGGAAGATTCAGGTCTCTCCTAGGACTTTTAAAGGGAAAAAAAACCCACAGTAAAGGAAAAAAAAGTTGGAGGAATTTACAAAAAGCATATATGGGCAACTGTGTTCTTGTTTTCTATTGACATGCACAAAATGCAAGTAATGCTTATGAATCATGGGTGTGCACCACTGCAAGAATGGATATCAAGGGCCATACTTTCAAAACAGTCTCAGCTTGGACTTGAGAGGATAGGGGTCAATTTGCTTTGTATGCATATATATAACTGGTGACCACCATACCTGTCAGACAAAATGTATTCCTGTGAGTTCAAACATTAGATATGTTTTCAAAAGCACATGTTCAACATTTTAGATTTCTAACATAAGTACATCTTTGAGTCACCCTCAGGCCTACCACACTCCTTCCATTTACATTTGATAGAAAGGAGAGCATCTCCTGCACACCTCCCCTACACATTTGCATAGTGTCTTGGTAGTTCTCAAGCTGTCATTGCCTTAACATACATTACATGGAGTTACCTATAAATAATAATAAAAGCGGTGTGTCCATTCTGTCCCCACAAACGCGTGGCCAATAAAACTGACAAAAGCCAGGGTGGATTCTTTCATGTATCAACATTTTGACAGTCGATTACTACTTCCCTTCTCTTTTCAAAATGTGAAATTTTTTATTACTGCATCATTCAGGCACATAACCTTTCTAATGGTAAGGATTTCAGGTGGCATTTATGGTTGCCACTATTTCCACACTAGGTCTTGGTGTGTATGCATGATACCCAATAACAAGAGATTTCATTCCTGTTGCACTGCAGTCCAAATTCCTACACTACTACCAAGTTCTCTGGATATATACCAGAAGTATTGTGTAATTTTATAAGAATTTTATTGTAAAATGTTTGCAAAGGTTCATTGTTTCTTAATTATTGCATGATTTGAAGTGACTGCTTGCGTGAGGACAATGTTTTACAGCTAATGCTTGAAAATAAGACTTATTTTTTATTTATCTGTTGTGAATAACAACAGCAGAAACAATATGCTCTGACGCCTCGTATCAGCATCTGATAACATTTGGACATCTGGTCAGAGTATTAATGGTGAAAGATAAAATTTGGGTAGATAAACTTATTCCAAATTAATTTTAACTTGCATCATAGATATATAGTGACTGTAAAAAACCTCGACCCTTAATAATACCCTTTGCTAGTCTTTGTTACTGACAATGTAATGAGAATTAAAGAAACACACAGAAAAAGAAGAGGCTGTGATACAGTAAAAACTCTGTATTATTTTCAGTGCATAATGGGGTGTAAGAGGGCATTGAAGGTCACTAATGTTGTTAGTATTTTTCTCTATTGATACCCAGCCTCGGGGTGCAAAGTATACAGAAATCTAATCTCCGTGTTTCCAGCACTCATGCCTTTTCCTAACTGATGTCTGTATTTTATATCTGCATCTAGAAATTAACTGATTTAAGGCACAGTTGCATAAGTATAACCCACATGAGCAGTTTTACATCAGCAAGTAGTTGCACTGACTGCTTGTGTAAGTCAAGTTAAAATAACTTGAAATGTACAAGACTGAAATTTTGAATATGAATATATGAATGTTCTTCTAAATAGAAAAGGAAGTGGATGTGTTAAGCACTATGGTTCAGACAAAGTAATTGTTCTATACTTCCAGCAGTTTCTAAAGTTTTTGGACAAGTGCCATAAACTATGTAGGTGGATTTATTCCTAGAGAAATTTATAAAATGGGGGTGAAACAGAAATTCTAGAAAAGTGTTGCCTCCCTCTCCTTCTCTTTCTCTCCCTTTCAGTGTCATTCTCCTCTTTTTCTTTTGCTTCATCTCTTCTCCCCCCTCCCCTTTCCCCCTTCTCTTTTTCTTTCCCTTTCTATCTCCTGTCCTGCTCTCTCTCTCTTTCTTTCTCCCTCTCCCAACATGTAAAACACCAGCAGTCATGCACTGTAGATTCATAAAAGGTGGGAATATTTCTAGCTCTCTGGCAGCTAGAAGACATTGTTACAGGCTGAATACACTTATATCTGAATAAATTCCCAGGGAGGCTGAGAACCGCTGACAAGGTAGGTATGTAAAACCATGTAACTGACATCAAGGCCTGTTGCACTTGTGTAGCTTTATTGAATCAGTGGAGCGCTCAGTCCCCAGTGAGGCAGATGTCACCAGCATCTGCATTCCTGACAGGCAGCTACACCTGAGGTTCAGGGGACACTTAAGTACTTCTGCTGAACCCCACATCACTAAGGCTTCATCACAGGCTTTGAAAAGTATATTTTCAGAACTAGGACAACAGCCTGTGTATGTAGATTGGGTGTAGTGGAAGACATCATGAGAGTGCAATTTCTTCATCTATGGTGTCTCTTTAAGTTGCGCTCGGACTTCAAACAAGATAGGCTCTCCTGACACTATATACTTTTAAAATATATTACTAAATAATTTTAAAATGCATGAAGTGGATTATGACTCTTATATTTTCCCTGAAGATTATTTTGAACATGACATATCCCATCCCCCTTTCTCTTTTCCTTCTTTTGTCAATTACTTTTGTCTTGTTTGAAAGTCTTGTATGGCACAGGAGAGGAGAAGGATGGTTTTTCTTATACCAGTTCAAATACAATAGCTGTCAAGTCATGCACAACACAAAATCCAAGCCAGATAAACAAAGTGACAGAAGAGCACCATAAAAAGCCATTGTATATCCCATAAACCACCAAAACATTCAGATATATTAAAGTCCAAAAAACCTTTTTTCTAATTCTTTCAGGGAATTCTGCCTCACCATCTTTGACTAATGGGCTTTTACTTGGGTGGTAGCAGAGTGATGATCAAAGCACTTTAAATAATAGGTGGAGTTCTCTAGGAAATGTAGACAACATGCATGAAATGTGTGTGTATGCATGTGTGCATAGTTATTCTAAAGTTGGACACTGTTGTCTTGGTTTATTAGTTTTCGATCCTGAGGCTGACATAACGCTATGCCTTGCAGTACATGCCTGCATTCCTTGAGCTCTGGCTAATACATGGGCTTCCTGTGTTAAGTCTGAAATTCCACTGCAGGCTTTGAGTGGAGAAACTCTTGTGGTTTATGGCATCATCAGTACCTTGAGATGGAAATGGAGCTTTATGGAAATCAATCTTCCTTAGAGGGCTCTGTACAATACAAAGTGCTTAAAAAATACTAAGTGAATGCTACTTTTACTGTTCTGGCATCGGCCCAGCCAGTGCTTACTTATGGATGGTTATACTATAGGTGGGTGTTCTGCAGCCACAGCTCTCACTGCTCTGGTTGAAAAGTAGGAAAAAGAGGTGGGTGAATGGTTGCAGAGGGAGTAGGCTATTGCTTTATCCTCTCTCCTAATTCTCACACATAGTTTCTACCAAACTCTTTCCAAACCTCACCTCTCCTGCTGCTGTGAAAACGCAGCTTCATTCTTCTTCCTATGTTATTTTCCCTCCTAAAACTGCACTTAAGGAAGAACAAAGCCTGGCTTTAACCTAATTTTACTACATCTTGTGTCAAATGTTGTTAACAAGTCTTGTAGCAGCTATAGTGCCTCATTTGTGTGAGTGTAAATTCCATGTTTTTCACTCCCTCAGATCAGTAAAAAGGCAGATGTAAGCCACTGCATTACTGCATGTTCTGACCTACTGCTGCTGCTGTTTTCTCTGTCCTTGCTGCTATGTGTATCCCACAATGTAATTCTTTAAACATTCTCACACTGCTGTGATGTTCCTATGGTGAATCCTGCATAGTAATTTAATTTGATTAATGGATTTTAGAAGGTGTGGTCCCCTCCTTCAAGCTCATGCGGATTGAGACCACCAAGTTATAGGTAACCTTGCCTGTTTAGCTCCACCAAATTGAATTAATTACTCTGTAGTTCACTTAAGAAAAAATGTAGAGAACAATTCTGGGAGTTGATCACATAACAACACTAATGTTACCTTTCTAATGACTTGGCAGTTATCATTTCTTGCTAAGAGGACTGCAAGACATACAGGTATGTTTAAAACAACAACTCCATTTACCCTGAGTTTTACAGATCCCTCTGGAGGTCTGACCTTACTATCCTATGTGGGCAAAACTGACATTGGCTTGCAGTCTTCAGTTCCTATTTGCCGTCTTCAAGATTGCAAGAATATGTCCTTCTGTCTATACAAGATTTTCTGTGTTATTGTCATGATTGATCCAAGCTCAGTTGGTCTGTCTGTGAACAATGTAAGCAAGAGTCTTATTTCCTTTACAAAACTGTTTGAACAGTTTCATTTCAGACGTTGCCATCACTGAGGAACAGCTGAGAGTCTGTGATTGCTAAGAGATTCAGTTGGTTCATTCTTTTGTACACTGTGCTACTTTCCCTTCACTCCGTAGTGTAATTCACAGTGCATTTGGCCCCATATGAGCAATTACATCTGTGTGCAGGTTGCTATCTAAACTGTTCCTTGTTTTATTTTAAAATAGACATTTATGATTAGCTTAGGGTCTGAACTGTAATGTGTTAAATTTCTGGGTTTTAGAATGCATATTCAGGATTGTGTTTACATGTAAGATATATATAGAGATATATATATATGTAAAAAAGATAATTTTATTTTAATAATTTATTTCATTCTCTCGGTAGAGTGCAGTAAATAAATAGGGTATAAAATATTTGCATCATCATGGCTGTGGCCTAAGGATTTTCATAAACCACCATAACCTTGTCATCTTTTGTTTTTGATATACAAAATCAAAACCAAGAGGCTTGTAATCCTCCATATATTGATTTTTTATTATTAAAAAGTGAAAGTTGAAAGGCAGCTGTAAGCCTGCTTTATCAACCACTCTTGGACCAACTTTGGATGCCGTTTCTAAGAGCCAGAGATGTGCCAAAGACATTAAAAGTTAGTTTTTGCTTGCATTTTGCCAAGCTGTTCTTACTGCTCTCTTCATGAAAATAATTCATTTTATTTGCTTTGCAACCAATATTTGTATTCAGGGGAGTCTCTTCTGTATTAAGTGGTCTGTCCCCTGGGGGAAGAGGGTGGCTTGTAAAGTTATCAAAAGAAACTCGTAAGTATGAGCACTGTTATTTCCTTCAGAGTTTGCTGCGCTGCAAGTAATCTAATGACAGTTTATTGGTGTCCATTTGGGGAAGTGGGTTTGGTATTTTTATTTGAGAATTATTTCACTTGGGAAGCTCTGAACATAATAAGCATGAATGAAACAATCACAAGGTAGTGTAATAAAGGTCATTCTCTGAAAGAATGAACTAGAAAAGGTGTTCATTGACTGAATGTAGCTTATGTGCCCGAATATAGTAGAAGTTAATCTTCCTGTCCATGTCCCACTGTTGTCCACTGAAAAAGCAACTGAATGTTACTGCAACTCTATAGATAGGCTTTTTCTAAGTCTGTCTTTTTCTTTTCAGTTCTTCTGTAGCTCAGTTCATTTAAAACCTTGCTGCAGGACAGAGTTATTTGAATGTTCATAAAGGCAGGTCAAGTTCACAGTAAACTCTTTATTCAAGGTTACATAT
Source organism: Phalacrocorax aristotelis (assembly GCF_949628215.1). Classification (NCBI taxonomy): domain Eukaryota; kingdom Metazoa; phylum Chordata; class Aves; order Suliformes; family Phalacrocoracidae; genus Phalacrocorax; species Phalacrocorax aristotelis. Next base: position 46,486,515 of record NC_134311.1, read on the forward strand.
ATGTAGGGCTCCACTGACTTCAGCCTTTCAAAACATGTGGCATGTTTTTCATTGCAACGTCGTCATGAAGTAAAGGGAAATGTTTTCTATGTCCATTTTAAAGTAAAGAATCTGAGACATGGAAGGACTGTGATTTGTCCAGAATACACAAGAAGTGGCTGGAGAGTCTAGGATTAAAGCTTCAGTTTCCTCGGGGTTGCCCACCTCCACCACTTTCTCTGAGATTACAATATGAAAAGGCATTCAAAATGCAAGAAGATGGGTTTTCTTTTCAGGTGACAAATGTTTGTAGTTCATGAGATTTCTGTTAATGTTTTAGGTCCTTATTTAAACCCTAAGAATAAGTATAGTTTGATCACTCTGTTTGCATTTCCAAGTGTTCAGGTCACTTGCACCTGTACTTCAAACATTAACTCTGGAGCTGCACAATGATCAAAAATAATAAAGGCTTTTTGCACATGAACTGAGGTCACTTACATGCTCATGGCCATCATACCATACCAGGCCATTTGACTGGAAGAATGAGAGCAGCAGCACAGGCCTTGGTATGGCTCGACTTTGAAGAATTTACTGAAGCAGCACTTCCATTATGCTTGGAAAAAGGGAGTTTTGCCTAAACAGAGGGTTAGGCCAGCAAACAGCGCTTGTTAATCTCCAACATTTAACATTCTGTTGCTTATTCTTCTGTCCATTCTATGCTGTGGGTATGAATCATAACTTCCAATGTCCTCCTCAACATCAATTTCTTGTGAAAAATGTGCTCTATTCTTCCTGTACTGTTGTTGAGAGCTGAAAATGGTAGCTAAAACTCCACAGTGTACGAAATTCTGTTGAAATGATGAATAATTGATACACAAAAATAATGGGTTTAGAATAATTCTAAATGTTCACATTCCTCTTCAGAATTTCCTCTTGTAAGTAATGTTGTGACTGAACTGTCTTGTTAACACCATGTACATTTTAAATTTTATAGTGTTTTTCTTGCTTACCTCAACCTTTACCACCTGCTGATCTATGTCCAAATGAAGTACCACTTAGCTTTTTTAATCAGTTTTAGATCAAAGGTACATAGTTTCATTTAAATGTAAAAGATCTCAGGCAAAGCTGAATAATACCTATGTAAATAATATTCCTTAATGAATAGAGTTCTCTGCAAGTAACTCTGTATCTCTAGAGATTGTTCGAAGAAAGCCGATGAAACCCAAAATGTGCAAAAGCAAAATTTGCACAGTACATAGAATGTTTTTAAAGATCCTAACTGGCATGAATAACTATGTTTTTTTCTAGCTGCTTTCTTAGTTGTCACCTAATTTCATTCTGTTATGTTGCCAGGGTTTTTCATAAAAATTGTTCAGCGAAACCAGTCTCAGTTTTCCCCAGAAGCAGCCAGCATTGCTTCCCTGCCCTTAAAGGTTAATGTTGCATTTAGGGTCCACACTTGCCTGCATAGAAAACATGTATTAATCCTTGCTTTCATTTGATGGGACTGCCAGTTTACCTATTACAACTGTATAACACTTGTCTCTGTCTTGCAGAGTTTCTCTGCTGTTAACAAAGGTCAGAGGTCAAAGAACATCCAGATTCAAAGAGAAATATTAATCATTTGGAAATGCATTTTTTCAAATAATATTGTACATGGCAATAGCATTGTTCTGTCTCCTTAAACATTTTAAACCACCTGTTGCCTAGCACTTTACCACCAGCCACATTGGTTTTACTTTTCCTTCAGCATAGGGAGAAAATAACATACTTAGAGGGAGGGTGGAGGGTTACTGCAGCACTTCCATTTATTTCTGTGGTGGGTACCCTGCTGAAAGTTGCATTGACTGAACACAGGACAGACACAAAGATCAATCCTAGTGGGACCAAAACCCTTGAGGTAGTGCTTACTCAAAATCGATCAGTCTTTTCAGTTATCTGTGGCAGTGATGGCTGTTATATTTTCTAACCATTTCACTACAGCTTATTCTTCCAACCTATACTGAGAGCATAGTCAGAGGTGCTCATCCATGTTCCATTTAAACCACTGTTATTTACAGTAATATCAGTAATTTTGTAATATCTCAGTCTGTCCATTCTTTCTGGATATGACACTATCATAATCCAGCGAAATAAATGTACACTTGACTACAATAAAAAGATTTTCAGTGTTGGTTTAACCTGCTGAATTGCAGTAAATAATCACCAGTTTTGGGAGAATTCTGCCATTTCCTTTTTCTTGTACAGCAGCTTAAACAGTCTTGTATTGCTACCCTTCACGAATCATAGTTCTGCTCTAATTTACATGTTGTCCTCCTGCTTCATTTTTTTGTACTGCACCAATCAGAAGCTGCTGCGGAACATGTTTTAGGATGTATATAAAATGGGAAGGTTTGCTCAGTGAGGACATGTGTAAAATATATGGCAAATCAAATACATTTGAAATATTAAAATATGTAACATTATCATATCAATGCATATATCATTTGTGAATGTATCATATATGTGTATAAAGTGTGTCCCCGCAGCTGAAAAAAATGCATTACTGTGTAACCTCATTGCAGGGTGCAACGTTGACATACCCATTGTTATGCATTGGTTTTCCTGCAAGCTGCGCAGCAGGCTCTTTCGTCCAAGTAGCTAAAAGAGCATCTCACACCAGGAATCATCTATTTCCCTGGCAAGCAGGGAAATACCTTTGCTCTAAGAGTTAAATGTCAGATCTGAGGAAGAGGGAGAGGATTCAGTTACTGCTCAAGCCAGTGGTGAGAGGAAGTTCATGTGCTGTGACTGTACTGAGCTTGAGGAAATTAAATTTGTAGCCTAAGTCACAATAAGAAGCACACTCACTACTAGCTCTTTGCAATATAAAACCATTCCTAAAAGGCCTTCTCTGACTCAGGAAGGGACCTTCCCAGGACAGAGTGGAAATGCACTGTCTCTGTTGTATTATTTGCAAAGGACTGTGGTTCCTAGGGCTATCAATCAGTTACGTCTCCAAGACCAATACAGGAAGAAACATTATTTAAAAATCAGCTTTTGTTTTAATGTTCCTTAACGTAGACTTATTTTGCTTCTGAGCACTGACTATGTATGTGTTTCTTGTTGAAGCCCATGAGCTGTCTTTGGTGAAAGAAGAAATCGAGGTCAATAACAAGTCAACTTTCTTTCTCATACATAGGCGATATGCAGGACATATCTAGTCCCAGTGATGTCCTACCAGTAGAGTACTCTTAACTGGGACTGGAAATGGCTTCTGAAAATTGAATATACCAGGAAGTTGGTATTTGCCAATTCTGCATTCCTCTCCTGAGGTAGAACTACCTCAATCTATGGAGGGTGAATTGAACTCAGAATTTTTTCTCTACTTTTGTTGAACAATAATTACACCAAGGAGGTGACTTAAAGTGCAGGCATTGTGGAAAACAGTAGGCAATGTGCTAATTTAATTTTTTAATTTGTTTTTTAATCAATCCATTGACTTAAGTGCTGCCTGCCAAATACTGGTCTGCCTTGTGCACTGAGGAGTCCTGTTGGAGTCACTGGGACTGGTCAGGGCAGACACAATCCAAATTATTCATCTTCTTTGATACTGTTCTGAAATGCATCCATTAAATTAGCATTGCCTGTGGTTTCATGGATGCTACTTCTTTCCAACTTGTGTTTGGATTTCTCAGCTAAAAAAAAAGTCCTATGTGGCTGTGGTCAGAAAGAATAGAAATTGTGGAATTCAGCACTGCCCTGAATATGAAGTTGTTTGGAAAAATACCACTGGCTTATCTATCAACTGTTAAATTAGCAGAATAGTTCTCAGGAGGTGATCATGGAATTACTACTACAGTAACTTTCTATATTTCTTCTGTTTTACCGCCTTTAGGCTTACCAGTTCAGAGCCTTCTTCCACCACACTGTGTCCCATCCACTTCTAAATATATCTCCTAAAACATTCAATATGTGTTTACTAATTGTGATCAGGCTAAAATTCAAGTGCTGTGCTTGTGGGACTTTTTTTTATCAGAAGCCATATTTTAGTGATGACACACAGTAATTTGTTCATTCTTCTGTCAGTGTAATTTACAAGGCAACGACAGATAAACATAGCTATACAAGATTCATTTACAGTGACACAATGGCAGATACACAGAGCAGAACCCTGCCTATGAGATAAAGTGGACTGAGTGACTTATGCAGTAATTAGGGGATAATTGTCATTAACCTCGCAAACAGTAGTTTACCCATATTGTTTAAAAGGCTCCAGGATGCATAATGACAAGGTAATCTGTCAAAGCGCTAGGGGGAAATATTAATAAGATTTGTGCAAGCCTGGATAGAAAATATGCAGAAAGCGGCCACATTAAGCTAATTGGTGGATGAATATACACTTGTAAAAGTGCTTCTAATGGCACGTTTGCTGCTCTCCAAATGACTACTGTTAATGTGGAGAAGTGGGCTGCCTAGAAAGTCAGGGCTGCTGGGACAAGAGGGTATTAAGACATGCAGGCACAGTTATTATTACTTTGTACACTGTAATATAATTTCCCCCACTTTCTTTTGCATTTCAGTGCCTCTAATATGTGCAAACAGACAGCTCACTTCACGTACCATAGCATTTTTATGTTCCAATGACCTTTGCCGTTTTGGTGTCACTTCTGCACCCTGCTGTCTCCCCATTTTGCATCACATTGCCACCTATGACACACCTGGTTTTTTTGTAAATTTTTTAGGTAAGCAGTCAAAGGAAAAAGGCCTCATTAAGATTGCTTTGTATATATTGCAAGTAATAATGCATAGTCCCCTAATGAATATTAAAGATGGAAATAAATCTCCTGGTTCTGCTGCCAATCGTACACCCAGCATATAGTACAGCCAAATCCCCTGTTGAGGCACAATTTGTGTTCAATCAGAAAACGAAGCATGTAATGAAATCCAGTTTATGAGTATAACCTATTGGTGCTTTTACTCCAGTGTTTTTGTCCTTGGTCAACTTCTCAATTCCTTACAACACCCTGGTTAGGCAAATTTCTTACTGACTTCTTTGGAAGTTTTACTTACAAGCCAGGGAAGACTCAGCTTTTCTTGCTTACATTTTCCAGTTAGGGTTATAGCTTTAGTCAGTTTAGATTTAAAGTGAGAAAAGGACCATCTGATAATCTGACTTGACTTGACCGCTAGTTGTTTTGCCCTGCTTTTGGTGCAGTCCATGTTAGATGGAGCAAGGATGACAGACATTATTTGTTTATATTATCACATTGTGCATTGGGGATGGTCATCACTGAAGAGAGGCTGGTTGTCTCTTGCAGCTCTGTGTATTGCAAATACAATACCTCATCGGTGCTCTTTGTGAATGTTTCCTGTTTCTCATAAAAATTATGTGTCATTCTTTCAGTACTAGTGAAACTGAAGCTCAGAAGGAGGGGCTTAATTAGCTTACTAGTTTTACTGAAAGACTGCCAGAGCATAGAAAACATAACTTTACTTCTCAGTCAGTTGCGCATCACTGACACCAACCAGTAAAACGACAAGCAGTTTCAGGAACTGGTAGTATCAAGGCAAATTTTCTTACATGGCATCCAAAACGGGCAACTGTATATGTAAAAATTGCCAAAAGTGAGTATGAATATCAATAATTTCTGTGGTTATGTCATGGTTTAACCCCAGTCAGCAATTACGCACCACTCGCTCACTTCCCCCAGGTGGAATGGGGGAGAGAATTGGAAGAGTGAAAGTGAGAAAACTCATCTGAGATAAAGACAGTTTAATAGGTAAAGCAAAAGCCATGCATGCAAGCAAAGCAGAACAAGGAATTAATTCACTACTTCCCATTGGCAGGCAGGTATTCAGTCATCTCCAGGAAAGCAGGGCTCCATTACACTTAACCTGGGAAGACAAATGCCATCACTCTGAACATCCCCCCACTTCCTTCTTCTTCACCCAGCTTTAGATGCTGAGCATGATGTCATGTGGTGTAGAATATCCCTTTGGTCAGTTTGGGTAAGCTGTCCTGGCTGTGTCTCCTCCCAGCCTCTTGTGCACCCCCAGCCCACTCATTGGTGGGGTGGGGTGAGAAGCAGAAAAGACCTTGACTATGTGTAAGCGCTGCTCACCAATAACAAAAACATCTCTGTGTAACCAACACTGTTTTCAGCACGAATCCAAAACATAGCCCCATATTAGCTACTATGAAGAAAATTAAACTGTATCCCAGCCAAAATCAGCACAAGTTATACATATGCTGGGTATTTCCTACCCACTTACATGCAAAATTGTATTGTAAAATTAATTTATAGCTGGAATTATTTCAGTGGTTTGCTATGTTTGTGTTTCTGTTTACATCCTATCCTGAAAAGTCCTTGTGACACCTCATAGTCTAAAATTTTTGTCTTCATATACCGTGCGCTTGGTGGTTTGGTTGCCTCTAGGAATCATGTCTGCCTAAGGGCAAACACTCTGTTACTTGCCACAAGTTAGTGGCAAACCTTCTTCAGAGACATTTCAATGAATTTTCCACTCTCACAGGTTGCAGAGAAGCAAAGGTGTCAAAATATGCCTCTGTACTTAGGGTCAAAAGTTGTGGCTTTCAAAGTTGTTTAAGTAATTTGAATACCCAATTTCTATAAAATCTTGATATGCTACCTTTTGATGAATGTGACAAAAAATGCCTCACCTTCAGTGCACATTAAAAATATTTCTGTGAGCAGATTCCATAAATCATCTGGTGACCTCACATTAACTCCTCATTTAGGAAAGTCTTTGGAAATCTTTTGAAAGTCTCAACCAGACCTGATGGTGAAGGGAATAAATGTTTGCATTTGAACATTTGTGCAGTTCTCGGGGGGAGAGTGGCAAAATACTTGGGAAGTGGCACTGGTACTTCAAAATAAATGTCAATAATGAAATAATGACAACTGCTGAAAGATAACTGTGGATCCTCTTAAAGCTACCGAATCAATGTGTATCCATGCTAATGGGAATTCTGCTCTTATCAATTAGTTGACAGAAATTGCCATTTAATAGTTGTCACCAAGATGACAGTTGTAAATCAAAGCAAATTTTGTTGACATCATAGGTGTTATACTACTGTAAAACTAGTAAATGCAAAAAGAGTATCAGGCTCTGGCTGTGCTTAGATTATTTTCCTCCAAGTGTGGACAGTTCACTGTGAAGAAACTTGTCAGGCACCCTATTGTAAAGAGGCTCAGCTTGATGTAGTTGCTATGATTAAATGAAGCTCGAGCTGCTGTGATTAAATACGTTGTAACCCCACAGTGATCTATCATAGTTTTAAAAATAAAAATGCTCTATGCAGTGTTATTCAGAAAAGAAAAAAAGTCATCATCTTGTGAATTATACATTCGTATCTGGTCCATAATCAAGAGCATTCCATAACAAAGTGAATATTTTATCAAAAGTCAAACAATATGTTTTAAAAATCAGAAGAAGCATTTAAACAAGTGCTCTTGCATCCTAATAGTTTTACTGGAGTTGCAGAGGTGAATACACATTCATGAAGAGCAGGAAGGAGTTCAAATTAATGTTTCTTTTCTGAAAACAGTAAGAGACTCTCTCCCCTAGCCCCAGTTTGCACAGATGCTTTATAGCTGGCATTTGACAGAGCGTCATCACCTTTCAGGGCAGTGCTATAAAATGTATTTTAAGGTTGGTGAATCTGAAAAATGAAAAGGGTAATTGGGGTGCCCTATGAGGAACTTCAGTCCCCAAAAGCAGTCTTGTGTTGGGTGTCCAGTATTTTCATACTTCTCCCTGCATATCAGCGCTCCAGCAGGTTGTTTGTGTAGGGGTCTGTGCTCCTGGCATATGTCTTTGGGATGAGATATAAAACAGAGGACCTGCATACTTTTGGTCAGTAAAGACCCTGTAGGCCATTTAGCAAGAGCGTGGGTGGTTAACGGCGGTATCCTGGCTAGGTTTCAGCTGCGGTTATTGCATTCCACCTCCTTACGTTCCATCTGCAGATTCAGCAGGACATGGTGTTCCTCACTTTCACTCCGAAACCATGGAGCAGTGCTCCTGTGCGTCGTTAGACAGCCGCTGTGCTCCACCATGGTGGTATGCCCCCAATATATATTCAAACAGATTTGGCTCCACATCTTATTTCAGGGCTAAGTTATGTCAAAATTATTTTCCAGTGTGGTCACTGGAATTACTCTGGATTTAAAGTGCAATTACACTGGATCTAAAGTGAAGCCAGATTTGACCTAGTATCTACAATATCAGTTAGTAAAGTTTGCAAAGGCCTATGGGTGTCCTTTTGGTCAAAATGCAATGCTTTTTGCTGCTGAATGCATAAGGAGACATGGAGTCTAAGGAGCAACCAGAGCAAGTACCATTATAAACCTGGCAACAAAAGTAAAATAATCATGCATATAAGTAAATAAAATCTCCTTTTTGTTACTGTTCATTTGAATATATACTGCCAGTGTCATTCTCAGTGATACTTTGGGGAAAGGCAGCCACCTTCTTTTCCCCTGCTGTAACATGCTGGTATCCTCATGCATACCCTGTGCCTTTTGGAACAAAGAAAACAAATCCAACAGGTAAGAGAAAGGGGATGACAGAAAGGAAGAAGATCTATAGCTTTTGATTTTTCTAGCAGAGCGCAGGCTGTAGTGAAGCCAAAAGATAAAGATTTCCATTATTGACTGAGGACTCAGTAGTGCTGCACTGTGTTTGTTCCTGCTGCAGCAGTATAACTCAAGGAAAGGACTGCTGACACTTAAACATGAGTTTGTTCATATGGTTTCACTTGGTGAAGGGGGGCTGGTGGGAGGTGGATGGGAAGTGACAGATGGGGGAAAAAAATTTTAACCATGGCTTGTTGCAGGCTGGATGTGTTAAATCTCATTGGTTGCATGTGTATAATGGTGAGCAAGTATGCACACATTTTCTTCACATTTACAGGCGCAAAGGTGAGTTAGGTTCAGCATGGTAAAGACGCCTATCAGGAAAACGAATATGTGATCGTATGTGTGAGTGTATGTTTATATGGAAAACTAGATACAGGGCTTAATCCTACTGAGGTCAGTGGGAGTTAACCAAAATGAGCAAGAGGTGTTGCACATTGCCCCATCTGTACTAATGTGAGATGGTGTGCTGCTGCACACTTTTGGTAACTTTTAACCCAGGAGTAGTAGGACTACCAATAGTGTAACAACTTGAAATTTAATTGGGAAGCAAAGAGATGCTCCTGGGAAATTGAGCCAAACAAAAACAGCAAACCCTAAATCATGGAAATTATGTAGGCTTTTCTTTATTAGAAACAAATGTTGATTTTTTTTTCCGTCTGCACCCTAATTAAAACCATCCTCTGCAATTATAGTATGACCAAATGAATATCTTTCAGACTGCTTTTCAACTGCCACAGCTGCACTCAAAATGTTTCTTTGAGATCAGCTAGAAGTACATAGCTCTTTAAGAAGGTCTTATAGGAGCAGATTTGTGGTAAACACTAGGCTTGCACAATCATTTAATCAAACGTGTACCTATGTAATATTTTGTAACATGGATACTTAGCTGATATGCATCAAAAGCGTCAGTTTATGGTGCATATGCAAACTTGCTAAAATGTGAAAGCTAGCAATGTATTTTTCTGTATAACATTGAGTGATTCTCAGAAGTTATCACAGTAGTGCCCAACAATAATCTTTGAGTACTTCCCAGAACATAAGGCTTGTTTAAGAAGCAATTTTCACTTTTTTTAACCTTTCTATTAATCTTAACTCTTGTATAATCATCTGCCACTATGTATTCAGCCAGGTGTATGTATACATTTTACCTATACCAAGAAGTTAATTAGTAAGATAAAAATAGAACTGCAGAAAGTCTGTGGTGTGTATGTGTATGTACATGCATGTGTCTGTGTGAGCATAGACATAAAATTATCTGCAACTAATGCAGGCACAAGAGTCAATGGAGCTTCTCACACGAAGTGAGAATTTAAAACAACTGATTTCATAACAAAAGTTCAAGGTTTACACTGTATGTTTATAGTGTATGTTTGGATAGACTCATTTTCTGAATACGCAGTTTTTCACTGCGAGGTTTGAAAGCTGAATTGAAAGCTTGAAACTTATAAAGCCTAAAGGCCCTTAGGAAATGAGGACTCATCTTCACAATCCTTCCCAATTAAGCTCCTAAAATTCTGAGTGATCTTTGTGTCCATCTTCTGTTGTAGCCCATTTGTATAATCCAAGATAATTGTCTTGACACCCATCACTTGTTCTGTCTGACCCAGAAGTTTAAGACAAGATGTACCTTAACATATCCTGACACACCTCTTCCTAACGTACGGTCAGCAAAAGTGAGGAGGCAGGTTCAGGATTGATTAACCATGACATTACTTTATAGATCTAATGTAGTATGTGTGTATGTGAATCTGTATCTGTACAAATAATAGTGAGGTGTGTGTTCAGAGTTAGAAAAAGATTCAAGGTTATATCTTGTATACTTGGAGGTTAATTTAATATGATTTAGAGATTAAAAGATTTGCTCCATCTGAAATTGTGAGCGAGGCACCCACACATATAAAATAAAATAAAATAAAATAAAATAAAATAAAATAAAATAAAATAAAATAAAATAAAATAAAATAAAATAAAATAAAATAAAATAAAACAAAACAAGGCTGTATGGACAAAGAATGAAGATCATCACTGTATGCTGTACGGGTTGGGCTTACTTGTCTACTGTCTGGCTTAGAGCTGTAAGTGTGCAGTGGTATCTTTATACTCACTGACTTCCTTGTACACATTCTCACAGGAGCCTTGGCTTAATCAGATGAAAAAAGTAATATAAATTGGAACCTTTTGTCATGAAATATTTAAATGTGGATATGATTTAATGGCTTTGGGGAAAAAATTTAGCATGAGAGATTGTAAGAAACAAGAAATCGATTACATGTAAGAAAGGATTTGAACCTCTAATCAAGTATTACCATATACAGAGAGATCCCTAGCTAGTTATAGCTTAATTCAAAGGGGATAATGGTTAGATTTTTTGTTAATTTTAAGTTTTATCAAAAAATGACATTCCTATTCGCTCTTTATCTAGTTTTGAATAATACATACTTACAATGATTTATGGAAAGCCATAATTATGTAAATATTGAAGTATATGCTACACAGTATCCGTAAGTAGCGTGTTTTCTATGAAATATAGGCATCTATGCAATTTTTCTTTACCTATGCTGGGGGAAAAAAAAAAAACAACTTCTAGTGAAAATTAACAAGATATAGCTTGATATAACTAGTAGGAATATAAAAGGATGATTTGAGAGCAGCTTTCAGATTCCCTGCTGTTTCTGTGACAGCACGGGTAACCCCATGACAACGACACCCCTGACTACCGGTTTCTCCAGTCAGTGGGACTTAGCAGCTGCTGAAGGTCTGGCCCTTCTCATTGCAAATCCTTAAACAAAATGAAACAAAGGTGGCGTCTCATTGAGAGGTAGCTCATGTAGCCAGCTGCTGGCTTCTGTGAGTTAAACTGTGGAATAACTCCCACAAAGCATACTGAGAGCCCCTCCCCCCCCCCCCATTTAGATTATGTGAATGCAAGGAGCTGGGTACATTGCTACTAGGTGGGAGCCCGTGTGATACCACCTTCCGCTTATGTGTGGAAGTCTGTTACTGGATCTGTACCTAGAATTCTCATGAGTTACTGTCGTGCTGGCTGTGCTTAATTTTTATTTACTTAAATATACATTTTTGTAAAGCATCCATCTGTTACATAAGCCTGTGAGTGATTTACAAATTAAAGCAAAAACAAAACAAATTACTACCAGTAGTACTTTACAAAGCAGCCTGCAGCTGGCTGCAGACAGGAATCCTAATTCAATATATGTAAGCAGTGTAAATTAGACGATGTTATTTCCATCTTCAAACAATGCAAGTTACAGTTAGAAGGAATGAATACTTGTGGCTTGGGATTAGAAATGTGTGTGTATAGATTGAGTCAGAGGTGACAGCAAAGGCCTGGAGACTAAAATCTGAACCAGGTCTGCTTTTGCAGTTCCAGGTAGGAATTACTGAAGCACAGAACCAGTATGGATGGCTGGAAGTTGTGTGAGAAGTAGTTGTAAGAAGATTTAGGTCACACTCATGGGCAGAGTAGCCAAAGTTAGTTGGATGGGAAAAAAATATAGTCTTAGAGCTTTAAAATATGAACCTGTTCTTTAATTTTTTGTGGTAGTGGTGGGTTTTTTCTCCCTCCTCTCACCCCATTTTGGTTTTGTTTTATTTCACTTTGTTTTGGTTTTGGGTGGAGTTTTTTGGTGTTCTGGATTATTTCTACTAGATAACACCAACTGCCAGTAAAATACTGCTCCATCAGACACGTAGAACTGGGAGGGCATAGAAATTACAGGTGTCCACAGTGCTTAAAGGTGTTCAAAGGTGGGGACATTTCCTGACTAATGCTGCAAACCAGGATGAGCATCTGCATCATAGTGTTTCCTTCATCACTGTGTAAATACATGTGGAACATTTTCTGCTCAGAGATGGTTTATGGGGCTTTCCATCTGGGTCAGCTGGGTAAAATTTTCCTTCATTAATTTCTGTTGAGTGTTTCATAGTCTTGTAGGGTTTGATTGTGAATGGTCATGTGTGGAGCCTTTCTCAAGGTTTTACGGTTGCATCTGAGGCACTGAAACATACATGGCATTGACCTTCATCATTAACTCTGTATCCAGAGAGGTGACACAGATCAGAACTGAAATAATAAAACCAGCTGTAATCAAATAAATACATGCTTTACTATTTCAGGCAAGTTGCATTTTCCAGTATTCTAGAAAATGTGAGGGGAGAGATGAATCAGTCCTCTGAAGACTGAAAATAATAAAATAAATAAATAAATGAGACCTGAAAAAACCAAGAAATGTACTTGTATGCTTCATAATCAAACAAGAGCTAATGGTTTTTGCAATAGTATGTAGTCCAAAGTGTTCAGATAAGGGTTTGAAGCTGAGATGCAAGATTTAAAAAGATCAGAGACAGTGTGGTGGAGCATCGTGCAAGGCTTTCAAACTGTTTAATGCATACAGAAGCATTGGAATAATTCTGATCTGATGGCCTACAACAGTGCTTGTTGGTTACAGTTACCGTGCTGATGTTATGTCCAGCATTTGCCCAAAAGAAAAGATGCCAATAAAATGCTGTACTCGTTATATAAGTATTTTAATATGGTTTTATCAATACATGCTGGAATGGATTGCCTGACATTACATTGCAGAATTTTTAAGTCCTACCTTCAGGCAAATCTCATGCTTACTAGCAAAAATGAAAGTGTGAAATGCTTTTTAATGTATATTTAACAACAGATAGTCTAGTGATTACTGATGTGTATTCTCTCTGGATTTTTCCCTTGCTATCAGAAGGCAATGTTAAGAGACAACATTTTTACACATTTATGCTATCTACATCCATCAGATGCTTACTTTTTACATATTTTTAGCTGTCATTTATAACAAGGCTGCAAAAAAGTCATCTCTTCAGTCTAAACCATACCAAGATTGCAAGCTTACAATCAATTGCCAGTAATAGCCCAGTTCTGCTTAAAACCAGTGCCCTAATTTCTACCTTTTGATGCAAGTTTATAATGAATATGTTTCTCAGTGTTGCTGTCATGGGGAAAAAAAAGGAAAAAAGAAAAAAAAAAGGAGTAAGGTACAAGTGTTATGTGCTACTTTTAAGATTTTTTGCCTTGCATCAAAATTTCTTATGAGATGGCCCGTAAGCTACTTCAGTCTTATGTCTGCTTATATTAAAGAAGCAAATCTGTCAAATGCATTTTTTTTTAGCTCTTTCTTATAGTGTCACCATTTAATACAGATTAAGGTACAGTTTTCTGTATTTTACAATGGATTGCACAGCAACAGTTCATGTTTTACGCTAATGTACGTTAAACAGTAGGATTGTACGTAGATCACTGTTGTTAAAAGGGAAGTATTGAAAGCATTTTAGATCACAGAGCCCTGTAGTCTACATTTTGTTTGGTCTGACATTATTAAACTCAGTTTCTCTGACTGTGACTCTAATTATTGTATTTGCATGGCTGGAAAGTTTGCATTTTTTGGTTGAGTTCTATTAATGCTGTTTGCATGTTATTTTTTGAGCTTGGTGTTTCATGTTCAGACAGCAGAGCACCTTCTTTTGAATTCAGTAATTATGCAGAATCAATAAGTTTTTTCTTTGTGTTTGTCTTTGTTGTTTCTTTGATATGGCCTCTAGGATGCTGCAGGCAAGGTGCTGGACCGCTGGGCCATCATGTCCAGGGAAGAAGAGATCATTACCCTTCAGCAGTTCCTGAGATTTGGAGAAACCAAATCCATTGTGGAGCTGATGGCAATTCAAGAAAAAGAAGGGCAGGCTGTGGCTGTGCCATCTTCAAAGACAGATTCAGATATAAGGACTTTTATTGAAAGCAATAATCGCACCAGGAGCCCAAGTCTCCTTGCTCACCTGGAGAACAGCAACCCTTCCAGCATTCATCATTTTGAAAACATCCCAAATAGCCTTGCATTCTTGCTTCCATTCCAGTACATAAATCCAGTCTCTGCTCCACTTCTGGGGCTGCCTCCAAATGGCCTCCTGCTGGAACAGCCAGCAATGAGGCTCCGTGAACCAAGCCTTACAACCCAAAATGAATATAATGAGAGCAGTGAATCTGAAGTTTCCCCTACGCCTTTTAAGAACGAGCAAACGTCCAGCAGGAATGCTTTGACCAGCATCACAAATGTGGAGCCCAAAACTGAGCCAGCCTGTGTCTCTCCTGTTCAGACGCCTACGCCTGTCAACGATTTATCAAAAACAGAACACACTAAAAGCTCGTTCCGCATTCACAGAATGAGGAGAATGGGGTCAGCCTCTAGGAAAGGAAGAGTGTTTTGCAATGCGTGTGGCAAAACTTTCTATGATAAAGGTACTCTTAAAATCCACTACAATGCCGTTCACCTGAAAATCAAGCACCGGTGCACTATTGAGGGCTGCAACATGGTCTTCAGCTCTCTCAGAAGCCGCAATCGCCACAGTGCTAACCCTAATCCCCGCCTCCACATGCCTATGCTAAGGAATAACCGCGACAAAGATCTAATTCGAGCTACATCAGGTGCCGCTACTCCGGTCATAGCAAGTACAAAATCCAGTCTAACTTTAACAAGCCCTGGGCGTCCACCGATGGCGTTTACCACTCCCCCTTTAGATCCTGTACTACAGAACCCTCTTCCCAGTCAGCTGGTGTTCCCAGCTTTAAAGACTGTCCAACCTGTTCCTCCTTTTTACAGAAATTTACTTACTCCTGGAGAGATGGTGAGTCCTCCAACCTCACTCCCTACTAGTCCAATAATACCAGCAGTGAGTAGCATGGAGCAGCATCCCCCTCCTCCTTCAGAGACATCAGTACCTTCAGTGCTGATGCCCACCCCAGAGCCTAATGCTGACCTTGCCCCCAAGAAGAAGCCAAGGAAGTCGAGCATGCCAGTTAAAATTGAAAAGGAAGTTATCGATACTGCTGATGAGTTTGATGATGAAGATGAAGAGGTGAATGACAGCAGCACGATGGTGAATGACATTGGTCATGACAACCACTGCCATTCTCAGGAGGAAATGAGCCCAGGTCTGTCTGTGAAAGACTTTTCCAAGAGTGACAGAAGCAGATGCATTTCCAGACCAGACATAAGAAGGGCAGACAGCATGACATCAGAAGATCAGGAGCATGAGAGAGACTATGAAAATGAGTCAGAGTCATCAGAGCCCAAATTGTGTGAGGAATCCATGGAAGGTGATGATCACCTCCATGAACCTGGTGAAAAGTCTATGATGCACAGTGACAGACCAGATGAAAATCACGACTCTTCCAACCAAGATGTCATTAAGGTGAAGGAAGAGTATACAGACCCTACATATGATATGTTCTACATGAGCCAATACGGACTGTACAATGGAGGCAGTGCCAGTATGGCTGCCCTTCATGAAAGTTTTGCTTCTACATTTAACTACAGTAGCCCTCAGAAGTTCTCCCCAGAAGGTGAAATGTGCTCTAGCCCAGACCCCAAGATCTGCTATGTGTGCAAGAAAAGTTTCAAGAGTTCCTATAGTGTGAAGCTTCACTACAGAAATGTTCATTTAAAAGAGATGCATGTCTGCACAGTGGCTGGCTGTAATGCTGCGTTCCCATCACGGAGAAGCAGAGACAGGTCAGTAAATATTAATTGATCTTCTACATTATTAAATGTATTGAATTATGTAAGAATAGGCAGATTAAGATACATGAAGAAATAGAGAGATGCACAGTAATGACAAGTGACAATCGTGTTCCCATGACATTGAGAGAGTTTTATCACTTTAAGGTTTTCATTGTTGCTTGGCATTCTGAACAGTATATATTGTGCCTTCCTCTTAAGTGACTGGCTATATAATAAATGTCATTATTCTTTTCTGTGTGTCTGCAAACATGTGTATTGCACTTCTGTTTATAAGCTACAGCTTTTATTACATTTGTTTTATTCTCCCTGCAACTTTTAAAACAAGAAAAGTTTCTATTAAATATATAGTAAGTTATATACAATACAAATATCTCTATATATGCATATCAAACCACAGGACTAGGAAGGAGGGGAAGGAGTGGATGGACAGTTGGATGAATAGACAGAGGGTGAGAATGGAAGGACTGGAATAAAAGAATGATTTCTATCGCCATAGGATCATATAAAAGCAATCAGGAAGCATTAGAAGACTATTCTTTCTATTCTTCAATTTTTAAAACTAGCTTCTATGTTGTAGCAAGAACAAGTAAATATTAAGAAAATAGTTGTCTCTTTCTTTAGTAGAACTTACACACCTCTCTATCCACAATGGTCATTTAGTCTATTTTATCTTCGTTTCTGCATGTGAGCAGCTCCCTTCCCCACTGATGGGATTTATGCACACTCAGAGAGGAGAGGCTAGACCCCTACATATTTTTAAGATCAACCAGGGTATGTTCTGCTGGCCCTTCAGATGACATCATGCTCTAGCTATGTTGCATCAATACTGAAACAGTTGGGCTTAAACATAAGCAGCTGGTCCTTAAACTCTTAGGTTTGGGGCTTTTTTATACACTATTCTTTTTGATTCCTGGACATAACATAATATAAATGGAATTTGTCAAGGCGGTAGGGTATCACATCTATTCCATACTTGTGGAAAAAAGCTTTTGCATGTGATGATGATCATATTGTCACATACCAAAAGCTCTCTGGTTCATGGATTGACGGTGAGATTGGGTTGTCACTTTTCCTTGACTTGTTTTTCATATTTGTTCATTATGTTGTAAAAATTCAGCAGGCAGAGGAAGAAAATTAAACCTAGCTAAACATTTCACACACAGCTCCTCTTTTTTTTTTTTTTTTTTTTTCATTCATTGAAATCATCATAGAATCATTAAGGTTGGAAAAGAACTCTAGGATCATCAAGTCCAACCATCAACCCAACACTACCATATCTCCTAAACCATGCCCTGAAGTGCCATGTCTACACATCTTTACCTCCAGGGATGGTGACTCCATCACCTCTCTGGACAGCCTGTGCCAATGCCTGATCACTCTTGCAGTAAATAAATTTTGCCTAATATCCAATCTAAACCTCCCCTGATGCAGTTTGAAGCCATTTCCTCTTGTTCTATTGCTAGTGACCTGGGAGAAGAGACCAACACCCACTTCACTACAACCTCCTTTGAGGTAGTTGTAGAGAGTGATAAGGTCTCCCCTCAGCCTCTTCTCCAGGCTAAGCAACCCCAGTTCCATCAACCTCTCCTCGTAAGACTTGCTCTCTAGACCCTTCATCAGCTTTGTTGCCCTTTTTTGGACACGCCCCAGCGACTCAATGTCCTTCTTGTAGTGAGGGGCCCAAAACTAAACACAGTATTCAAGGTGTGGCCTCACCAGTGTCAAGTACAGGGGCACGATCACTTCGCTGCTCCTGCTGGCCACACTATTCCTGATACAAGCCAGGATGCTGTTGGCCGTCTTGGCCATCCTGGCACACTGTTGGCTCATGTTGTCATGCTGTCAGCCAGCACCCCCAGGTCCTTTTCTGACAGGCAGTTTTCCAACCACTCTTTCCGAAGCCTGTAGAGTTACATGGGGGTTTTGTGACCAAAGTACAGAACCCAGAACTAAGCCTTGTTAAACCTCATACAGCTGGCCTCAGCCCATCGATCCAGCCTGTCCAGGTCCTTCTTCAGAGCCTTCCTACACTTCAGCAGATCAACACTCCCACCCAACTTGCTGTCTTCTGCAAATTTACTAAGTGTGCACTCGATCCCCTTATCCAGATCATTGATAAGATATTAAACAAGACTGGCCCCAACGCTGAGCCCTGGGGAACCCCACTTGTGACCAGCTGCCAACTGGATTTAGCTCCGTTCGCCACAACTCTCTGGACTTGGCCATCCAGCCACTTTTTTACTCAGTGAAGAGTACACCCGTCCAAGCCATGAGCTGCCAGCTTCTCTAGGAGAATGCTGTGGGAGACAGTGTCAAAGGCTTTACTAAAATCCAGGTAGATAACACCCACAGCCTTTACGTCATCCACTAGGCGGGTCACCTGGTCATAAAAGGAGATCAGGTTGGTCAGGCGGGACCTGCCTTTCATGAAGCCATACTGACTGGACCTCATCCCCTGGTTGTCCTGCACACATGTTGTGATTTAGCTGGCAACTCAGCCTCACACAGCCACTCGCTCACTCCCCCACCGGTGGGATGGGGGAGGGAATCAGAAGGATAAAGCTTATGGGTTGAGATAAGAACAGTTTAATGATTAAAATGAATCAATAATAGCAACAATAGTAATGTAATGAAAAGCAAAATAATGAGAGAGGCAAAACTAGGGGCAGTGCTGTGGGGAAGGGGGAAGGAACAACCAAAACAAACCACACGTGACGCAGCCACTCACCACCTGCTGACCCTGATGCCACCAGCCCTGGAACCACAACTGCCTGCCCACCCCCCCCCACAACTGCCCCTGTTAATGTACTGGTCATGGCATCACATGTTATGGAATGAACATGCCATTGGCTAGTAGAGGTCAGCTGTCTTGGCTGTGGCCCCACCCCTCCCAGCCTCTTGCCCATGTGGCAGAGCATGGGAAGCTGGAAAGGTCCATGACTACTGCAGGCACTACAGTGAAGAGAATTAACCCTTTCCCAGACAAAACCAGCACAACATGCTTGGTGAGCCTACTCAAGATGAACTGCTCCATAACCTTCCCCGGTACAGAGGTCAAGCTGATAGGCCTGTAGTTCCCTGGATCCTCCTTCCGGCCTTCTTGTAGGTGGGTGTCACGCTGGCAAGCCTTCTGTCATCTGGGACCTTCCCTGTTTACCAGGACTGCTGGTAAATGAGCAAGAGTGGCTTGGTGAGCACCTCTGCCAGCTCCCTCGGTACTCTCAGGTGAATCCCATCCAGCCCCATAGACTTGTGAATGTCCATGTGGCTCAGCAGGTCATAAATTGCTTCCTCCTGGATTATGGGGGGTTTATTCTGTGATATGTCCCTGCCTTCCAGCGCAGGGGGCTGAATACCCTAAGGATAACTGGTTTGACTGTTAAAGACTTATGCAAAGAAGGCATTTAGTACCTCAGCCTTTTCCTCATCCTCAGTTGCAATGTTCCCCTCTGCGACCAATAGAGGATGGAGATTCTCTTTGGTTCTCTTTTTGTTGTTGCTATAGTTGTAAAAACATTTTTTGTTATCCCTTACAGGAGTGGCCAGGTTGAGTTCTAGTTGGGCTTTTGCTTGCCTAATTTTCTCCCTGCAAGACCTAACGAGGGCTCTGTATTCTTCTTGTGTTACCTGCCCCTTCTTCCAAAAGCTGTAGACTCTCCTTTTTTTTCCTGAGTGTCAGCAGAAGCTCCCTGTTCAACCAGGCCGGTCATCTTCCCCACCGGTTTGTCTTGTGGCACTTGGGCACTTGTGGCACTTGCCTGCTGCTGCGCCTTCAAGACTTCCTTCTTGAAGAAAGCCCAGCTTTCCTGGACCACTTTGCCCTTCAGGACTTCGTCCCAAGTGACTCACTCTCCCAACCAGTGCCCTGAACAGGCCAAAGTCTGCGCTCCCGAAGTCCATGGTAGTGGTTCTGCTGACCCCTCTTCTTACTTCACCAAGAACCAAGAACTCAGTCATATCATGGTCACTAAGCCCAAGACAACCTCTGAAGTGGTTTGAAAGTGAATATATCATGTCATATAAAATGAAAGCAAGTTAGTGTTGAGGATACTGAGGAGCCAAAATTCTCCATTTTGATGGAGAGTCCATTCCCCAAATATATCTTCTGTTACCGTTTATGGAATCCACTAAACAGAAAAATAGGAACACATATAAGAATACAAGTTCAAAACAGGTAAGAAGGACAAAAAAAGTACGATGGGACAACTGGATATGAAGCAGGTAAAAGTAAATTAAGACTCCCTTCTTGGGGTATCCTGATAACTTTTATGAGACTTGAGTTTGACAAGGGAAGCATGTGAGTTAGTGGCATAACCTATGCTGAGTTAAGATGTGTGCAGCCTGTGTTGCAGGCTGTGTATTTAAAGATAAAATTATTATTTACATACAATTTTGAGTTTTGTAAGGCACAAGACCATCTTTTTATACCATTCCACTAGTAACACTCAGAATATTTTTTAGTTACGTGTTGCGCTTGGGACAAAAGAAATTCTTAGCATATTGTGTCCTTTAATTGCAAAGTTTTAATAGCGGTTATACACTTTAAAAATTCAAAGGTATGATATAGTTTGTGTACCCATTCAGACTTGATATTTTTGTAAGTTCGTTAGCACAGCTGGTTTGCAACAGTTGTCTGGAAATGCCTTGAAAGAACCAAGTAATACTCGCATGGTTATTGATAATTCTTTCAGGTACTTGAGCGAGAAATATCTTCAAAATTTCTGTGGGCTATCCATTCTTATTCAGAAGTGCAATGTCTAAGGATGTGCAGAAATGGAAGTATACATACAGCATATAAAACAAAGTGGATTAAAGACTTAAGTAAACGTTTTAAATGTTGTTTTCTAATACTTCCTCAAAAAAGAATGGTTTTAAAAATAAATTTAGGAAGTAGAAGTTAAGTTAATATAGTATCTTTTTTTTTCTCAGATTGTTTAATTGCCCTAAAGAATTTTCCATTCACTTTGTTTTTGGTTTCTGCTGATATTTCTTTTGAATATATATGTTTATTTCAGAGGCGGTCATTACCTAACTACATAATTTCTAGCTCTTCAGATTATGGAGAGCACCTCAAAGATAACTGGATAACTAATAGCATTGCAAAGTAAGAACTTCTTCCAGCCGCTTAAATCAATTTCACTTAAAAGCTCAGAAGCATTTTGCTATTAATTGCTGTACAAGAAATAAGAACTAGCTGTCTATAGAAAAAGCACTCAGTAATAATTCCTGGATAGTATTTGTCATGTATTGGTGTTCCATTTTGGACACATTATAAAAAGCCTGTGTGATTTGCTTGTGTTGTGAGTCACATAATCTTTGACTAGCTTGAGAAGCTTAGAATTACTTTGCTTTGAAAATTAAAATTAAATAACTTTTTCAGTACTATCTTCTTAATGATTTTAGAGTTCTAGCTCTCTAGCTCTCCCATAGCTCCTAGAGTCCAGTGAAGTTCTTATATCTATTTTTAGTCATTTTATTAATCATATTACTTGTATTAATAATATTATTAATCCTGTTATAACTAGTTAGAGATAAGAAAATGCAAACTCACATGGAGATAAATAGCATTGGCTGATCCTTTTTGTTTCTTTTAGAGGCTTCTGATATGACTTGACCATTTCCAATGCAATTCTAGTTAATCAAAGGTTTGACTATATTCCCCCTGTCCTGTACATACACAAAACTCCAAACTGTTGACAGTGGGTGTAGCTGTGTAAAATGGGCTTTGCAAGGGTGGGGTTGTGATACAAAGTGCTGGTTAAGGACGGCAGCAGATCATGTCGTGAGCAAACGCAGTGCTCTTCTGACTGAAGGAGGGTTTTTGTCCATGTCACAGCTGCAACCCTCTGTTGTGAAATGCATCCTGTAGCAATTCGTGTTAACTGTTGACTAAATCCAGCTTCCCATGTCATTTGTGCCAAGGTCAGCTCCTGTATAAATATCCTTCTGCCAGAAAAGCTGGAATATCTTCTGAGATCGTTGACTAAACAGTGCTATTCCTTGTAAATTAGGGTCAAGATAACCAGAAGATTCAGGTGTTTTTTCAACACTGGGCAGAGGAAAGCAAAGCAGAGTCCCTTACTGTCAGTGACCCAGTAATTCTGTTTCGCTTCTAAAAATTAGACAGTATTGCTTTTGAATTGTCAAGCTTCACTGAGCGTAGATTTTTTAAAAAGGGCCTTTTTTCATCATCTTCTGAGCTACAAGTAACATCACTCATCAAATCAACCTTATACATACCTATATCTTTGATCTTTTCCCCAAAGAGAGAAGCCTTTCTGTCTTTCTTTTCCTGGAAGACTACACTTATGAAAATCACTTTTTCTCCATTCTTTGCCAGCCACTCCCTGTATTAGCAGTTCATCCGTTTCTGTTTCTGTATTTAATTCAGATGTCCTTTCTTCTAAAGCCAAGATGTTCAGGTTACATCTTGTTACAAGAAGGGAACGGAGAGTAAATAGGAAAAGAAACCATATTGAAAATTATGTCAGAAGCAATGTCATAAGCCTCCTTTTGAACAGAAAGACATCGTTTCCAAATAATATTTTAGATAGAAAAGAGAGAGAAGGGAAGAAGATAAGTTCCTGTGAGAACTGTGTACCTGAATGGAAAGAATTGTCCTTTAAAGTGAATTCTCTCTGGACTCAGAGGAGGTCTGTCCTGTGAGTGAGGAGAAAAGGCCTGTGGGCCCAGTGGTTATATTCCCCTGGGACCTGCTTCCTGGCCTCATCTGTGAGTCCTGCCACAGCAGATACTGACTTTGCCTTATGAAGAGATAGGTGTAGTTGGTCCTTGAAACAAGCACTGAGGTACAGCTGCTCAGGGAAAGATCCCGAACAGTGGATAAGACATGCAGATGGGAGGAGGGAATAGTTATTTCCTGTCCAAAGAATACAGTAATGCTAAAGTTTCATCTAAGAGTTTGTGTTGGAGAGCACATGCAGAGGTGAAGGTCTGACAGGTATAGCTTAGAGCAGCTGGCTTCATTTTTGGATCTCATCTTTAAGAGCCAAGAATTCTGTTGTCGAAAAACTGATGAAACAGGAGGCGGGTAGACCTTCTGCCTTTGGTAGGTCTTGTTGAAAAGCTACTGTCAGAACTTAAGGAGAAATACAGCCATCTTCTCTGTCAGCCTTAGTGCATGCTAAATCCCTGTTTCGCCTCAGTACTGGCACTATTAAAATCTGTGTTTCTTACACTAGGACACAGCATTAGTAAGAGTACGTTACCATGTTTTCCTTTCTCTCAATATGCAAAATAAGTTAATTCTCAGTGTACCTGTTCAGAGGAACAAAGCAATAACTTTTCACTTTGTCTTTCTGCTATTAAAGCAGTACTATGAATTGTTCAGGTTTGTCTTTAAACTTTCTTATTAAGTGAGCATGTGTGTATGTGTGTGTGTCCCACAAGGTAGGAAAGGTGACTTAGCCCCATGAATAAATTTAAAAACAAAATAATATCAGCTCAGGGTGACTTATAAATAAATATGAGGCAACTATTGGTGCCAAGTCTGATCATGCCACTAGATTGCTAGTTAAATCAGTCCAGATTTAAACACGTAAACTCCTTGATTTGTATGGAGCAAGATATCTGTAGGTGGTTTATTAAAACCTGCTGATGTCTCCGGAACTAAATTTGTGCAGATATAGGCCTCTGGGTAGCTGTACTGAAAAAGCAGAGACATACTTTTTGCCTGGTTACCTGACTTCCAGCCCTGTACAGGTGTGCTTCAATAAATTAACATCAGTTACCTACGATGAGCCACTGCATACATTATCAAGGGAGGTGAAGATGTGAAAAAGCTGCTACTTGCCTCTTGTTATCACCTCCTTGACAAAACAGCACCCATTTATTCATCATCCTATGATGCTTGGAATCTTCTACAGATAACTTCTTACAGCATTATTTTCTATAAATGCACTCAATTCTAGGAACAGATAGCTCCAACAAATATGATATTTCACACCAGTCCATGATAACTATTACTGTATTTCCCCTAATATAATTAGCTGTCACAGCTTGAATTTCCTCCAATACAAGTAAGGAAATCAGGTTTTAAGAAATTAAGTGTCTGATGAACCATTTGTTAAGAGGCAAAGGGGCTATTTTATGTATTTTTAAAATACAAACATATTTACACCTACACTACTGTTTCTTGACATGATGCAGTTCATTAAGAGACTAGCTGCATATCCAATATGATTGTATGAATTACATTTTCTCTTGCAGAGTCACTAACATGTATGTCATTGCTAATGTTCACGTAACTCTTCCTTACTGAAAAGAACCTGGATCATAAAGAAACATTTTGTGCCACCCCTGACACAGAGCTAACCTCTTCCATGAGTAGTCATGTTGAGCACAGTCTGCCTGTGCTGCATACTCACCAATGTGAACAAGTGACACAGAATTAAAACTAGAATGCATAGAACTAATTTCTCCATAAGATTTTTTTTTTATTTAAAAGAAAATAAATTGAAACAAGCTCTAAAGAGGCTACTTATGTGAGTAAAGATTGCAGGATCTACTGTGGCTTGGAGGGAGGTATTTTCCAACTACACGTATCCATTTGTTTTGGGTTTGAGTTGGAGGTAGTGATTTGTTGTTTTTTAAAACAATCTGCTGCCTTTATTTTCTTGTTCTCTTTGGATACACAAAATGGTATCACTTTGAGAGTGAGAGTACAGTTTCTTGTGCAGTGCAAGAAGTCTCATTGTTGTGTGAACTTGCAAGATATGTCAAGGACTTTTTAGTGACCTGAAAAGCTTATTTAAATAAATGGCTACACCAAGATTAAGAAAGGTAGTAAGTGTAAGTAAAGCATTGAAAATACTAGCCAAAAGCAAAACATGCATTAGGCAATATTTTCCCCTGGTATGTGTTGTGACAAATAGTGTAAATGTTTAATTAGGTTTGTCCAAGTTTCCTGTGCAGGTTCTGTGTGTTTTATGTTCAGTGAAAGAGATTATTTGGAAAGGCATGACTGGGAGAATGAATGCTTATTCGTAATACCCTGGTTGCCCCTAGATTCCCAGGAAATAACTGGAAGAACCAAAACTTTTCTCCAGACAGTGGGAGAAAACAAAACATCTACCTACATCAGTTCCTGCAGAGAAAGGCTCTAGCTGTTCTTTTAAACTTAACAGCATAAGACTAAGATTTCTGCTACAGTGGAGGAAGCTGTACTTTACAGATACAAGATAGCACCAGGACCCTACTTCCAAAAGCCTGGATGTGTGAAAATGGAATAAGATAGTGCAACCTGAGAGATGTAGTACTCTGAGGTGGAAGATTCTAGGGAGAAATAATAAAAGGGGGAGGGAGACACATCTGTGGCAGGAATAACTGTGTGTTTACTGCCCTTTGGAGTTACAGCTGTCAATGCTGGAGAGACATGCTAAGTGAGCAGGTAAATGCCATCATACATATATACATTACACATTCATTTGTCAGCTGTGCTTGTCTGTCTGAAAAGAGGAACTGCCACCTGAAGAGGCAAACTTTACATCAGATCTCGTGGCCTAACCAAGGATTACTTGTACATCGGACCATTTTATTCTCCTCTTAATGATGATGATGCTCCTCCCCTTAGATTTGAGCCATGTCTTTCATAAGAACATGAACTGAGTGACTGTGCTGGGGCTTATCTGACTGAATTAGAGTTAAGTTTACCTGAAAGTAAGAAAACTGCTGAGGCAAGTCCTAGAAATTACCTAGAAAAAATAACCCAGAAGGGGAAAAGATTAACCAGGTGTAGACGACTCCAAATATCTACGACACTGTTTTGGAGGATAGTGCGCCAGTCCTGTCATTATATGTAGACAGAGGTAGACATTGTCCACAGTTGGACCCATCCCAAAGACACAATCATTCCTAGGGTTTGTGAGGTCATGGGGTATTTTTTGAAGTAGAATTAAGTAGCGGGCAATCAGTATAGTAAAACAAAGCTCATTTGGGTTTCTGTTCCATTGCTTTTTAATAAGAAAGGTCTTGGCTAGTGGACCCAAATAGATTGATTAATAATTACAGGGAACATTTTGCTGTAGCCACTGATCTGTGCAGCACTGGCCTGAAGGTGGGTTTACAACAAGCAGGTGAGACAGAAGTGTTTTGCCCTGGAATATGTCTTAGTAAAAAGACGTTAATCAGAAATATTTGGCAATCTGTATGCCTGGGGAAAAGAAAACCCAAAACCCAACCTCTCTAAGTCTGGGACACCTTTTCATGGTTATACAAGTTGCTAGTGGTGAGGCATTATGACAGGGACTAACAGCAAATTTGTAAAGTAGAGCCTATAATTGCGGGAGTACACTGTGCAGTTAGAAACACGTAAGGGGAAAGATAACTAGACCGCTGACTACTTATCTAAGGGTGATCCTGAAGGAAGAGATGCAGAGTTATCAATGGGAGTTAAATACTTGACAGTGTGAAGGAGAGACTGTGTACTGTATAGACGCTGCAAGTGCACTGAAAGACCCTGTGCGTGGCTTTTTGCTACCCCTTAATCCTGACCTGCGTTACTCACAGTCTTCTGTCCTTTGCCTCTCTTCAGGAAAGATGGCCAGCTGTGCCACACATCACGTACCAGTATTTATGATATTATGCTGTAGTTGCTACAGTAAAAACGAGTCATTCACGTCCAGCAGGTACACATAAAGTGTTCCCAATCGCACTAAAGATACCTCAGGTGGTCTGTCAGGACCTGAGGCAACACAGGAGTATCTCAGGTGTGGTACCACTTATGCTCTTCACATATTGACCTTTTAATAGCAAACACTGGATATTTCCTGACAGAAGTTTTGAGACCACCACTGCTAAAGAAAATCTAAGGCTTTTAGTAGTGCTTCCTACTTCCCAGCAACATCTTTTAAATGAGCAGTTTGCCTTGTGCTAAGTAAGCTTTTATTTTTGTTTTAATTAGAGCTCATTTCACTTTTAAGCTTACACTAAAAAGCATTGCTGAAAAATATCTGTCTAAGAAATAATTTAACATTTTTGCCATAAGGCACCTGCAAGCTTCACATAAATGGACCTGGAAGAGAAATGAAAGAGTTTTAGGTTTGCCAAAAATGTACACTGTCATAAAAAAGAAGGGATTGCAGGACTTTCTTGGCATTGTGTACAAATATGAAGTGGTTAATTTTGTATGGGGTAGAGCGGGGGCAGACAAAGAAAGGATGGGATTGTAATAAGAAGATATTTTTTGCTGTCACTTTGTTTTTGCTTTTTTTTGGAAGAGAAAAGGGGAAAAAAAAACCCTAAGCTGTGTGTCCATGTCAAACTATATGAGTCTGAAACATAAGCAGTAAATTATAAGTTTTATAAGTTATTTCCAATATTACTGATTTTGATTCTAGTGCTTACAAACTTTATTGCTTATTTTATTAACTAGGGAAAAGAGTTGCCTGCTTCCAGTTCAATACATTTTTTTCCTTTCTCTCTCTCTTCCTCCCTTTCTCTCCCTCTCTCTCTCATTTTCTTTGTTATGCCAAAATAAAAAAGCAATTACACTTCAGCCACTTAAAACTGATAATACAAACAGGACATAGTTAATTTTGCTGCCCATAAATCTTACATCGTACTTTGTGTTTAACGCACAAAATGTGGCAATAAAAATAGCCCAAACATGTATATATGTGTGTCTATGGATGCATGTACTGAAAGACCTATATATAGCTGCATTGGTAGATAAAGATCTAAAAATATAATATATAGAAAAAGAACTTGGATTCCCACCCAGAAAAGGTAAATGAGCCCTTGTTTCAGGAAGATGCATGCAGATGATATATTATGCAAGACTGAGAGTCAAGATTTCATGAGGGGAGGAGGCAGGCCCTGGAAGGAAGGATAACAGATCTTGCAATGGACATCTCTCAGGTCTGATAGCCAGATAGGGGAGCTACACTAATTCTGCAGCCTTTTTAGTCTGTTCTGTCACAGAAGGGGCACCGCTGGGTCAGTCAGCTCACTAGTAATTGTGTTTTACAGACTTCTAAAGCAATTGGCTCAGTCAGTCCCAATTCAATAAAAGCGGAGAGCGAGAGTGAGAGCACTTTTGTTCTATTTTTTACTTGAAATTATTTCATTCAGCAGTCTGTCTTTTTTATTACCAGGATTTGACATTAGCACTCCAAGCTATATTAGCATCCATTTCAGCAGTTCAGTAATGGTATTAAAAAAACACTTAACTTCAACGGTGAATGGTTGTATGACAGTACCATAAAAATCCACATTAAAAAAAAACTTATGTATTTGTCCCTGCAAATTATTTTTCACTTGTTTAACCACTTCAAAACTACACTCTCTTGACTGGTGTTTGCAACAGCTCTAGCAGCAGGGGAGGCTTGTAAAGGAACTGAGAAGCAACTGCAGCAGCAATGGCATAAAGGGAAAAATAAGACACTTGAAGAAAAATGTAATGGGAACATGCAAGCACATATACATGCACAAGAAAGATGTCTCATTTTGGGTGGGTGCCTGTCATTCATCAAATGAAGTAAGATTTTAAACTCAAATAACTCACAGCAAAATCTTTGGCATCTTCTACATTTCTGGGATTTAATTTTGAACCCAGCACTCTCCAAGCTTGGGATGGCAGCCTAACTATCTTGGCACTGCAGCACACTCATAAATGACTGCATTAGGTTCTAAATTTTGATTAAACATTCTGTAATTAATCAATGGTAGACATGAAGCAGTTGGCAAGGTCCAGAGCTGCAAAATGTTTAAGACATAAAACATTACAAAGTAATTAGAATGTGCTCCTTCAAGAGAAGGATTGCCTTCAATAAAGAGGTAAATGATAGCATCGTGTTTATTGTGGACGTAGGCAGCCAGTGCAATATGATAAACTGCAGGAGATACACATATCAGTAATCATCCACATTATTAGTGTCATTAATCATAATTCTAAAAATATGACAGCAGCAGCCAACTTTTTGACCAATTTTGCCTCTGCCTGTTGGCCTTTATAACTTCACTAATAGACTGCAGAGCTCCTGTGCGTGGCAGTTTGCATTGAGAATGGAAGGTTAATTATATTTGAGCTGCTGATTCCTTCTCTCCTCGGAAAAGACTGAGCACTTTGACAATCCCAGGAGCTCACTGCTGTTAAACCAGTAAAAGTACTTTATTGAAATTTTCTTTGTTGGTCAGGAATGAGTAGATGTTTCAAATGAGATATAAGCGCCAGGCTGGGACGGCTGCTAATGTTTCTTCCAAAATAATCCTTGGACAGCAAACTGAACTCATACTTCCCTTAGATATCTTTGCACAGTCTCTTGTGGATGGGTAAAAATTTGAGAATTTAATAACCGCTGACAATAGTACGTATGGAAGAATCTCAGAGGAATGAAATTACTGAGGAGTTGGGCCGTCAGTGAAGGGAGGTTATAGGATAATCAGCTATCAGTTGACCTGAAAGGGGTACTTATTTAGTAATGTAAAATTACTAATGGAGGAACCCTGCTGAAGTGCCACATTGTGTTTGGTTTTATAGTTCTTCTGGTATTATATAAATAAAACCAGCATTTTTAGACAAACAAAGCAGTGGGAATGAGAATCACCATTGCATTGTGACCAAAAGAAATGGTTTACATATTTGCCGTGGAACCTGAAATCGTACAAAACTGTCTCTGGATCTGAGGGTTTATTATGAATTTGAACTTCTAATGCAATCAGTAGAGTCTATGAACCTTCTGAGAAAACCATGAGATAATGTGTTGCTGTGCATCAATATCTGGGAGAAAAGAATGGGTTTCAAAGCAGAATTGGGGGAAGCTAGCTGTTCTGACTGAATTTTATCCCTTTGCATTTACTGAAACCTGAAACTTAGTAAAATTGATGAGTGGGATGCTGAACTGAAGGGACTGTTTGCATTAACTCTGGCAAAATTGTCACATTTTGCATGACTGTGGTAACAGTAAAATAAAATGAAGGATGAAAACTTCTGATTACAAACATGGATCGTGTAATAGTTAGATGATTTAGGTTTGAAAACAAATGTTAATTCAGACAGTTTGCCAACAGATTCTACCTTGGATGTTACTTCTTAAGGGGAAACACACCTTATGTGAAGGACCAGCAAAATACTTCAACACACAGGAGATGTATGACTGCTGTGCAAGCCCTTGTGTGAATTGCCTGCACAGGGATAAATTTTTATATAGACCATGTGTAGATTGTAGAAACAGCTTATGGCAGTTGGACTGTTTGTCAATGGTGCTGAGCACCTGTAATACCCATCAGAAGACTTTGCTGTACATATGATGACCCCCTCGTGCACGTAATGTTGCTACACTGAGTTAGTTCACTTAGGAAATATTCTGTCAGATAAATCTTTTTATTCTAAACTTTCTTAACCAGTCCAAATATTAGACAAGAGTGCTGGCTATTTTGTAATGAGTCTGTTTTGCTTCCAGGCAGCTAGTAAAGTGAGAGGTTGAAGTGTTGCAACACAATTTTGATCGTTTCTGAGTAACTTTGGCTAGTATGCCAGTGGTTGTGCTTTTTGTTTCTAATATCTTTTGATCTTTAATGGACAACAATAGTAAAATATTAAGAGTGCGACATGACCTCGATGCTTCTGAGCACATACAGCTGTTGTGAAAGTGTAATTCTGTTCACACCGTAAGGACCGTCTCACTAAACACCTCAACAGGTATGTACTGAATTATTGGGCCTTTCAAGAATCCTGAACCTGTCAGATTTTACATTAAAAATTATTTGGTAGCAAACATTGCCATCAGATATCAGTTCCACATTTAACCTGAGTATTTGCTCACACAGTCAGCTATCCTGCCTCCTGAAATGCCATCTCGGCATTATCATTTTTTATGCATTCCACAGCGATGACAAATTGTTTTCTTACTCTAACTGTGGATTAAGTATGCAAAAGGCATGTTTGCCACTGCCAACAAACCAATAATTCTCACTAACATCTTCAGAGTTACAACATTTACAAAGTTGCAAAGTGGAGTAAACAAACCATCTGTTTGGCTTTACCATATATGTCATGCTCTCTTATTAGCATATTACAATTCATTTAGTAAACAAATTTGGTGATTTCGTTCATGTCAAAGTTAGAGGGAGCTTGAAGATGATTAACATTCCTGGGACAGGCACATTAATACATTGCTTCCTCTGCAAAGTTAAATGGCTTCTCAGGAGAATCACCCCTTGTTGACAAGATGAGACTGTGAATTTTGTTTGCCTGCCACATTAGGGGCCGTAAGGGGATGGGAAGCTCTGAGAAAGAGGAGCAGTGTAGGCAGCATAATTCACTGCGAATTGAAAAAAGAAGTCTAATTCTGATAAATGGTCGACCCCAATACATCCTACCTGTTATTACAACAGGCGTGCCATATCTGTGCAGTAAATTAGTTAAACCCCTAAAGAGTTTGATGGGAGCTTATCTTCAAGTGAATAATTTGAGTGTAGAGGGAGCTGTCTTCGTGACCAGTGTGAGTGATTTGTTTCATATTGAAAGAGATTGAAATGACTGGGCTCCACATCTTTAATTTGCAAGAACTTGCTTGTCCTTTATTTCCTGCATTTAATAAGCACTGTTTTTTTACTTTTTTTAATAGGTGCTGAACTGTATTTTACCTTTTGGATTTTCTTCCTATGAAAGGTTAATATTTTTCAGATTCTATGCAATTTAAAGCCTCAAAACCTGATGTTATTACCCAAACTGTTCATGTAGAAATGCCATGATTTCACTGGGTAGTATAGTTTGTCTTCACTCATTGTTCTAAAGTCTAGCTCCTATCCTTACTTTTCCGCTTACATTTAAAGACATGCTAAACATGATCAAATACATGGAAGCACTAGTGCACAGACTGAAACCTTGGCCCTGTTCAGATAAATGTGAATTTTATAATTTAGGTCAGATCAGTATTTCAAACCTTTATTATCTTTGCTTAGATTTATGGATTTCTTTTTAATTGGGGAAAAAAACCCCAACCTGTATCAAAGGCTGCTGAGAGAGTTGCAAAATTAGAACAGTAACTGAGAAAATAGTTTCTTTAACAGCTTCCATTACTAATTAAATTCCAAGAACAGTTTTATTGTTTATTCTCTTAAGTAAATGGGGGAAATTATTGCTGCTTCCTTCTAGAAAAATATCAGAATTAAGGTCATATCTTTTCTCCTAAATATGTACACTGTTATATTTAGCCAGAGTCTTACTTTCTGGTTCTTTGATTTTAGCTGCATGAAACTCAGCACTTTCAGTCTGCAGAGATTCTGAGAAAGCATAAAATTCTGGGTTTACTATCTGTTATGTTCACAAATTCTAAGCCTTCCTGTGAGTTTCAGGCTTAAATAAGCAGGAAAGGAACATGAAGTTGAGGTAAGACCACTATACTTTGCTGTATTAGCAAATTGTGTTAGTGATTAAAATAATGTGACAATTCTAAACAAACCATAAATCTTAAATGACAGCCCTTGAGGTGAAGAGAAACAAAGATAACTTTGCTTTAACATTTCATTGTAGGTGAAAACGTAGGCTGAATACTGAGCTGAAAATAGGTGTGGAAAAAGTCTCGTGGGAGGAATAATGGACGTTTCATTGCTTACGGTATTTGAAACCAGATTGACAGAGCTTAGTTTTAAACTAAGTAAAGCAGGCAGATAGCTTGATTGGGGCCTGTACAACCTGAGCGGTTACTTCCATATCCAGCTTTAATAAGGGGTTTGCCAATCTGTACATAAACCACCAGACAAATGTGTTCTGGCCTTTTATTTTGTAACAAAATCTTCTTCAAACTGCTGAAGATTGTGTGGTTTCAGGTTTCATAACCCAACATTAGCTTCTGTCTTCTTAAAACCAAGTAAATTTACTATTACTTGGAAAGAACAGGATTTAATAGAAAAGAATTTAATGTTGACTTTCAATGCATTAAGTCTCCAAATATAATTTTATTGTATTACTTAATACTGGGATCACTTATTGTATCTTAAAGCAAAGCTGCCCAAAGACCTATGGCCCGTTGTGGTGACCTCCTGTCTGTGACTTCTTTACAGTGTTAGAATGATAAGGCTGAGTGGTGTTACTTTGGCAAATCATATATTTGCCAGAAAATGCATTTTCAGAGCATTTGAAGTATAAGAGATTGGCATATTTTTTTACTTGGAAATACAGGAAGAGGATGTGGTGGGATACAGCTGGAAATTAATTTTAGAATTTTGATGAACAATACAGTGTTTGACCAGTTTCGGTGAGATTTTCATCAGGGAACTTTGTTGCTTACAGTCAGCCAAGAAGGAGCAAGGGGCCAATAGCTAGGACATTTAACTGGGACATCAGTTGGCTTGGCCTTTCTGTCTGCATCAGGGACTGGAAAATGGGTTTCCTTAGTCCATAACTGACTGCCCTAACGATTACACTGGTGTTTCATTCTCTCTCTATTTTTCTCTCATCCCCTTAATATTTAAGTGTAATCATATTCTTCTCTTGCTAAAAAATTAAGAAAATTATGCTTTATGTTTAATTTTCAACAGCCTGCCCTGCCCTGAACTGTGAACAACATATTCAACCCAATGTTTCATGCAGTTGGGTTTGTGCTCTGTATAATGCTTGAATTTAAATGAATAGAGTACTCTTTATCATCCAAATTCCCTAACTCTGCTGTGCGCATCAGAGATGAGATTTGGCCTAGTGCAGATAGGACTGCAGCCATGGGTGCATCCAGAGTTGACCTTGAGTCATGCATAGATTTCATACCAATTTCTATGCCAGGACAAGTTCTACTCTGATAAATTCCTCCTCACTCACTTCAAAAAGAAATAAAAAGGCTGACTAAATAAAAATAAACTAAAATAAAGCGGCCATTACATTTTTCTTTCCAACAAATGGATAGTAAATTAACAAAATCAGATTCATTGACAAGTGTAGAAAGAAACGGCTGAAGAGAACCCAGTCTGGATTTATGAGCTGTGTAAATGGCATGTACGTTTAATTGACCATATTTCCTAGGCTTATAATTCCCTTTGTTCTGTTGATGCATAGTGCATCTCTCACTAGAGGAACTTGCTAGTAGTAGGTGGGGTGGAACTGACAATGAATTCTAATTATGGAAGAATACTTCCATGAACTTCATAAGGGAAGGAAAATACTACCACTGGTGGGAGCTGCTTTGGTTTCTGTAGCACTCTGCATTGTGCTGCTGCTGAAATGCCTGTCTGAAAGGGCAGTGGTGAATTGGGAGGTGAGATACCCTTGCCACTTTGCCACAACCACAGATTTCACGTGTACCATCATTATCATCCTTATAGCATCATGGATCCATTCTTGAGATCATTTAATTCAGAAGGCTGAATTCACTCTGGTGAGGACTTTCCACACACTTCTGCCCACCGTATGTCTAATTGATGAATAGTAACTTGAAAGAAGAACGTTAATTATGTGGAAAAATCAAGTATTCTGGGCCTCCTAAAATAAACCAGACTTTGCTAAAACTTTCTTGCCACAACAAGCTACATCTCAAAACATCTTGGAAAAATACTCTCCTCGTTTTTAAGGGTACATGACATATACCACAGAGCTAAACAGATGTTTGGGCTTTCTTTGGCATACAGAGTATTTTAGATTCTCAGAACTAAGCCTCTTCACCATCCCGTGTTGCCCAGGATAGGAGAGATAGGGTAACTGGAGCTTAGTGTGATATGCCTTTAGTTAAGCTCTTTTGACCTCATATTTCTGCCTGGAAGACTTCATTCACCAGTTGTCTTTATGCAACATTTGAATCAAATGACATTTTGGTAGTTGATGTACAAATAAGGAGTCTAAGAAGTCTGGAGTCATTCAAAGGATTTTATTAGGTCAAATATTTGATGTTTTCTATATTAATATATACCTCTGCCTTTCAATTAGGTTATTCATGTTTTTTTCTCTGTAGATACAGCAGCAACTGTAGCACAAAGAACACCTGAGATGGCCTTAAATTAGCTGGCTCAGGTATGAGGAATAATGGAGCCGTGGCAAGCTGAAGCTCAGCTGGTTTTGGCGTATCTTGCTTTGTGATTTTCTGCCTGTTTGGTGGCAGTGTTCATGAACTGGCATAAATCACTCTGCCCAAACTGTGCTTCGGCTTACTCAGGGAAGATTGTTTACATGTACCTTGGACAGTATTCAGAGGAGGCAGGGGCAGCGTCATTGTAATCATGTCAGGGAAGAGAACAGCTGAAGCAGGAAACCACAGGTGCCATGGAGAGGAGCAGATGAACAGATGACAAGGTGGCTAGCATTGGCTGAGAGCTGGTACAGGACTTGCTAGAATTTGGGAGTGACAAAGCAAGGGAGAAAAAGTTGCATTAGAGTGGAATACTTCATTTTGGTATGGAGAAGGGGGTCTGGGAACTACTGGAGCAATTTAAGATGGCTAACTGAGTACATTTTCCAAGGAAAAATAGCAAAGAAGATCAGCATTGGATGAGACAAGCAAAGAAATAGTTAAGGTTACTGAGACAAAAGGTAGTATGGGCTTGGCCAATATTTGTAATGCTACTTTTTTCTTCTTGTGTCTCTCTGGCTGCTGTTTGCAGCTACTAGGTCAGAGTACAGGTTGTCTGCCACACACTCTTCTGCCTTTCCAGCTGAATAATAGTCTTTATAGCTTCACAGAAAATCATGCTTCATTTCTGCCCCTAAACTCAACTCCATTCTATTTGGCAATTGCCAGTACTTGCGTTTTCCCAGAACATCTCCCTTTTTAAAATTCCTGGTCTGTACTGCCTCTCTTTCTAGTCTGCCTTTATCCATACTCTTCTTTCTTAATTCAATTTTTTTGCTGATGGAGCCATTATTTGTAGCCATCCTTACATACAGGGGCATGTTCCTCCTACACAGAACTCCCTTGTCATCTTTTCCCAAAGAAACCTTGGGAATGGTACTGTCAGCCCTGAGAAATGCATTCTTTATGCAGGGCACTGTTCAAGCAGCACCCTGCATGGGGTACTCAGTCTGTGCCTCAGGGTGCAATGCTACATTTAGTTGTGTAGCAGATGGGACCAAGGTGCAGGGTCAGGCTCCGAGCGCTCTAGACTGGGGTGTGTATGAAAACATACGTTTCCTTCTCTTCTATCCCAATGATTGTTCAGCTACTGAGAATGTGTTTTGCTAGTACCTTCAGCACATCATATTCTTAATTCTGACAAGGGTTTAGCCTCTCTGACTTTGGTTTTGTCATAAGATTTCAAAACTTCATTGTCCCAATAAATGAACTTTTGCTCAGGATTTGTTCCTCTCATCCCTACCAGAATGGTTTTGCATATAATATTTAGGGAGAGTATTAAAGACAGGTGAAATAGATTAAGAAATGAATGTGAAAGAATCAATTCTTTTGAACTGTGGTTGCATAATGGAAATCGACTGCTATGAATGAACCTACGTTCAAAAGTTATGAACAGCAGAGCTAATGCACTGCCATGAGTTCATCTTTATTATTGCATTACACCTGAATCAATTGATAAAGTAGCTTTTTTTTAAGGCTAGGAATGGCACTTAATTGAATAAAAGTCAATGTAATTATATTAGGAGAATCCAACAGTACTGCTGACAGCGGAAAAGGGACACTACTGAGCAGAGTGCCAGAACTGGTCCGCACATTTCTGCACATCGTTTGCCTGACAGATATTATGGACTGGTACATACTTTAACTAGATTACTGATTGCCACTGCTGTAAGTGAGAATTGAATAAGGGAGGCATCTCGTCTTATCAGAGCATCAGCAGGGTTTGCATCCTTAGTGGTCTTTCTCAGAATGGCCTCTGTCCATCTGGGGCTCGGTGGCCCCTCTTTAACATGGTAATTTATTCTTATCTCTTCATTCAGTGAATGCTGAAGTTATTTTCAGTGCATGCCTGGCTATTTTTCTCAGCAGCAAACCAAGGAAATAGTAAGCACAAATGTGTGGAAACAACAGTTACAGTTATCCTGACTAGTCTACGCTGCAACAAATTCCCATACCAGGGAAGTGAGGAGAGGAGAGAGAAGGAGAAATCCTAAGAAGTAAACACGTAAGCACTTTATGAGAGGTTCACAGTTAGAATTATTGTGATAAGCACAAATGTGCTTTCATGGTCATTTAATAACACTCGTCAGTGTGGACAGGCCTTCACAGTAAGCTTTTCCTGTACTGCACTTAGAATCTTCATGTGGAGTTGCACGTCATCTGACACCAGGAAGGCAAGGGACTGTCAGGACTAGTGTTTATCATTCATGTATGTGCACACTGCATGCATCTGTTCAGAACTCATTTGTGGATGGTAGTGGGGATGCTGTGAATATGCTTTGATTAATTTGCTTTATGTTTTTTGTATTGCGTGGTTGAGTCAGTATCCATCAGAACAACAGTATAAGTGAGATTACAGCTGTCAAAAAACAGTTTCACAGTCAAGACTTTTTTAAAAGTCTGTATTTTATTGGTTTCAGATATTTTCTTTTGTCTTTTTTTTTTTTTTTTAAACCAGATATGTCTGGATTGGAATGTGAATTTGTTCTCTCTCTCTCTCCTCCCCCTCCCCCTTTCTTTCTCTTTTCTCCTCTCTTCTCTCTCTCTCTCTCTTTTGTGATCTCAATTTAGCAAAAGATTAGAAAGCTGATCTTATCACAAGGTAAGCTCAGCCTTCCTAAGTGCAGTGTGGGGATATGCATAATTACACTTCCGCTCCTCAAAAAAGCAATGGTGCTATACTTGCTTGTGTGAAAGGAGTATTTCCCGTGTGGGAGAAAAACAAGGAATACTCTCCACTTTTTTCTGCCCTTGCCCATACCTCTCAACTGTCTCTCATTAGGAGACAAATTTTCCATTCTAGACCCCCCCTTACTGGAATAATTGCATCCCAAGCAGACACAATTCAATGAAACTGCAGTTCAGTATCAGTTTTATGTCAGAGAACAGTTACCTGCGTTTGCAGGTGAGTGGAAGGATCGCTTCTATTGCTGTTTTCTTTATTTATTCCCATAAGTTATGTGCAACAGGTAGAAGAATCACAAAGTAAGTGACAGAAAATTACAGAAATTAACTCCACACCAATTTAATATTTGTACATTTGTATTTTCTTTATTTCTCTGCATTGTATTGCTGTACTATGTTTGGCATGTCAGCTGGTTGAGAGGTATGTTTCAAAGGGTTTCTTAAAACAAAAGCTTCCAATAAGGAAATATTGCTAATAGCTATTGTTCCCCTTCTCCCTTTTTTGTTACTCTAGGACCTGAATATCTGTAAAATATTTTATCATTGTTATGTCTTCCCATGCCAATTTTATACCTAGTGCTTTTTTTCAAATTAAAGTATTCCTATGTTAAAACTCTCTCTTTCTCTCTCTCTCTTCCCGCCCTCCCCTTCTTTCTTTTCCCTCCTACATTTGGGCTCTGAACTGCAATTTATAATGGGCAGACAGACTGGTGAGTCTGCATGTTGTAAATTGCGGGTTTGGGTCCTTAGCTTGCAAAGAATGTTATGCAGTAGAACTTCGCTAATTCTTTTTTTACTGACTTGAAAATCCAGTCACCCTCTAAAAAACTGAATAAATATTTGTCATTTCCTCAGCAATGGTGCACATTCTGAATACTGAACCCTAAAGTTTTCTAATACTGAAAACTTTATACTGATTCTTATTATTAAGCACTTCAACAAAATGAGCATGTTCTGTGTTCAGAGGTCTTTGATGTCTGTCATGTTTGTTGGTTGCATTGTTACTCCAGAAAATGCAGTTTTTCAAAGAGGGTTTCCTGACACTACTGCAAATCAGTGAGGTTCTACTGCAATAGATGAATAAAGCCAATGTCAAAAGTGGAGAGTAGAATGCAGTATTTAAAATAATAGGCTGTTCTACACAGTTACTAACCCAAAGGCTTACATTGTTTGCAAATGTAGAGCTTTATTTCTTGAGAAAAAAGGCCCAGATTCTGTAAAATACTTGAGAATATCTTAACTTGTGGCTCTTGGGATCTGGTGCTAAAACCACTGACATCAGTGACAGCTTTTCCAGTCTCTCTTGAGCACCCACAGTGGCTTCAGCACATATCTAAACCAAAGCCCATGCTTAAGTGTTTTGATTGATTTGGGACAAAATTCTCATTGCTATTAGTAAGATTTTTTAACTGGAAATTACACTGCTTGTGTCAGTCAGCACTGCATCGGACACAGTACTGGGAAAGAGTACAGGGAGGAGTGGCAGTGCCCTCCCAGAAGGATGGAACCAGTGACTTTGGCTAAGATTTTCAGAAACTTACATGTAGATTTCAGAGACTTGTCCTCCTAAACCCTTCAAGTCTTCTCCATCTTGGTTTGGCCTGATTCTGAATCCCTTTATACCAGAATTAAATTATCAAAATCAGAACCTCTGATTATGTATTATTCAGTTACCTTTATTTTTTTCTTCTCCTATATTTCACTTACACAGTTATGTGAGTACATATACATATAAAAATACATTTATATGTACGTATGTATAAATATATAAGGATAAGTATGTAGAGACAGACGTAGATACAAAAACATACAGATATTCCATATATAAATAATATTTTCTCTTGAAGCAAGGCTTTTAGGAAGGCCAGCAGGGATTCAGGAACCAAGAAGAGCATTTTGCATTTTCTGCTAGTGCAATTTATTATTTTGTAAATATCAGATAAAAGGGCTGTAGTTGCTGCTGGGCCCTAGTGTTGAGCAGTAGCTGGAAAGAAAAACAACACATGGGGGGGTTAATTTGCTTGTTTTGGTTTGGTTTTATGTCACAATTGGTTCACTTATATCAAGACTGAATTCTCCAAGAAACGTGGATAGGGGTTATTTTTATGATAAATTATTGATAAATCAGAATTTGGATTTGTTGCTTGATGACTGTAGATTTAATCAAAAATACTGTACATTTTTCCTTTTCTCCCTTCCCTCTTCCTTTCCCAGACACAGTGCTAACATAAACCTGCACCGTAAACTGTTGACCAAAGAACTGGATGACATGGGCCTGGACACCTCACAGCCTTCTCTTAGTAAGGACCTCCGTGATGAATTTTTGGTGAAGATATATGGCGCTCAGCATCAGATGGGGCTCGACATAAGGGAAGATACCTCCTCACCTGCTGGTACTGAGGATTCCCATATGAATGGGTACGGCAGGGGTATGTCGGAAGACTATATGGTCCTAGACCTGAGCACCACCTCCAGCATCCAGTCCAGCAGCAGTATCCACTCCTCAAGAGAATCTGATGCAGGAAGCGATGAGGGCATTCTTCTGGACGACGTCGATGGGGCAAGTGACAGCGGGGAATCTGCCCACAAAGCAGATGCCCCTGCCTTAGGTGCAGGTATAGGCACCGATGTCCCAGGATCCCTCATGTTCAGCAGTGTTTCGGTGAGCAACGGTGGGATAATGTGTAACATTTGCCACAAAATGTACAGCAACAAGGGAACCCTCAGAGTGCACTATAAAACAGTGCACTTGCGAGAGATGCACAAATGCAAAGTCCCTGGGTGCAACATGATGTTCTCCTCTGTCCGTAGCCGAAACCGGCACAGTCAGAACCCCAATC
This sequence comes from Phalacrocorax aristotelis, assembly GCF_949628215.1. NCBI lineage: Eukaryota > Metazoa > Chordata > Aves > Suliformes > Phalacrocoracidae > Phalacrocorax > Phalacrocorax aristotelis. The sequence continues at coordinate 46,527,248 of NC_134311.1, forward strand.
TGCATAAAAACATTCCCTTCACTTCTGTAGATTAGGTCAAGGATGGACACAGCATATTGCCAGCTCTCAGAGAGGGCCCACCACATCTGAACTGCCATATACAGTCTCCCTTGATATATATATATATATAAAAATATACATATATATATAATCTTTTTCTTTTCTTTTTTAACAAAAGAAAGAAACACCAGGTGCTTTTTCCCCTTTGTTGGTTGTTGGTTTATTTTTTTCCTTTTTTTTGGGATAGAAACAAAAAGGTGAGATCTTTAATTTGGGGGGAGAGACCCATGATGAAAAAAGCAAACAAAAATAAAAAACAAAACCACAGAAAACTTGCAGTTGTCCCTAGTTCTGTTAGAATGTTCTTGGTCATCTCTAAAGAGACGATTTGTTCTACCCATGACTTTTGCCTGAAAAAAAAGAACAAAAAAAAAAAAAAATTGCAAACAAACAAAAAGAGAAAAAAACCCGATCTACTTAGTTGTCTTTTTGTCTTCTAAGCATTGGGGATAACGTTCTACTAAGCATGGCTGTTACACTTGTATATATATATTGAGCCTTGACAGGCCTATGATGTAAAACAATTGTATTGATGGTGGTTTAACTCTTTCTTTTTTTTTTTTTGCTTAATTTTTACAGTTACATTCAGCTGTTAGATAAGCAGGAAAAATAGTTTGCTGGCTAGTTCTACTCATTTATGTTAGCTTTAATGCACATTTTTAAAAGAACCACGGTCTTGTTTTAACTACCTGCTAGATATAAGTAATACAGAGGTGCTGGCATGCTTTACAGTACCTGATCTGATACAGTTTTTTTGTCTGTACTATTACATAAATCCAGTCATGCACTTTTTCGTACACTACAAGGGGATGTGTAATAATATCCATGCTTTTTTTTTCTTAAACTATTGCCATATTTTCAGTAAGTGTCTTTAAAAAAATACACTTAGATAAAAGTGGTCTGGTCAGTATGAGGGCATGAATGCCAAACAAAGAGTATTAGTGTTTAGTGTTAATACAAAAGTGCCAACTTTGCACACGTTTTGAAAAAAGAAAATGTAGTTATTCACCATAACCACAGTTGTAGTTTTTGGACTACAGAAAAAAAATACTGGGGAGGGAAAAGGAGTGGAGTGAAATACAGAATTCTTGGTGCTTTTTTCAAGTGCCAACTATTACTAGAAACAATAGTGTATCCTTATTCCTTATACACTACATTACATAAAAGAAAAAAACCCAGAATTGTGTCATGTGAATCAATTGAAACTTTTTTTTTTGTCAAACATGCATAATATTTGGGGATATAATGCTGATACTACTTGTCACAGAACAAAGATGAATATAATTTTGTGTGCTTCTTACTATGGCCTGGATTTTTTGTGGTGTTTAAAAAAAAAAAAAAGGAACAGGGAAATAATGTTAACTATGTTATTCTGTAAAGTTGTCTTTTTTTGCAATGGAAAGTGCTGTAGTATGATTAAGGCATGTTTTGTAGAAGCAATCAAAAGAAATTAATGGCAGAAGCACTCAGAAGCTCTGAAAACATATGCTGGACTTTTTATTGGGTAACTTTCCCTTTGGATGAAATTAGAGGCCAGAAAAAAAGGATCTCTAATTGTGTTAATGTTTTGTGTTTCACCCACACGGTTTGTAAGAAAGTAACAAAAGTGCAGGAAAGATAACAAGCAAGAGAGCGAGCATGAACAGGAGAGGGAGAAGGAGCAAAGAGCTGAGAAAGGCAGAGAGAAAGAGAGGCTGTCCTCTGAATCTTTTTTGTTTCTGGTGTTTAAACATGTTGCTTGAGCTGGTAAACCACACTGGCAGCCTGAGTTACCACAACATACTGACTGAGTGATGGTATTTAGTTAAGTTCAGTCTACAGCCAAAACCATTAGGGTGTGTGTTGTAGACTCTTTTCTTTACAAAAACAATAACAAAAATAAACAAACAATCAAAAAACCCAAGGGATATTTCAGCGTATAATGAAATATTCCTTCAGTGAGAATGTGTTCCTTTTCTGTATTTACTGACCCAGAACATTATTCTTCTTAGACAAGAGTCAGAAATGCTCCATTGTTTCAGCTTGTCATTGTTTTGATTTGCTGTGCATTTTGATTATTCTTAACTTTATGTCCACTTGAGTACTTAACTCCTGTTATGTTTTCTGGAGGAAACTCTTAATATGGATTTCCTCTTTTTTTAGTGCCCTTTATGCATTTCAGTATTCTTGTTTCCAGAAGTAGGAATCAATAGCTTATAAATCAGTATTTCCAGTTGTAGAAAATAAAAGAAAAATCTTTCTAAATGAATTCTCACTACGTTCCTATGGGTTACAAGCCTCTCATAATTCCTTTATTCTGTACACTGATGAAGCCCTGAAAACATTTGTGGATCCCACAGAAACTGTAAGGAAAATTTACCTTCTGGTTTAACAAAAAAACCCACAACTTTATAGCTAAAAGCTAAGCAGTTTCACTGACTTTTTTTTCTTTCATCTTTTTTTATTTTTCCTCAAAGTCTCAACTACTTTGCCTTGTTAAATATAGTGGAGAGATGTGCTTCACTTTGTTTTATGTTGTGCAAGCTCAGTGTGTTTGTGAGAAAGGGAAATTAGAACAGTAAAGGTGCATTATTCTAAAACACATGGATCTTTGTAGTGTTATCTGTACTGCATTACCATCCCTCCTCCCAAGGTATTAGGAACAAGCAAGATGGAAAGTCTAAAAAACAAAACAACAAAAATTGAATTATATCTACAGAAAGAAAACCCCACTGTTTTGTAGTATGTACGGTATAAATAAATATCATTTTTAATGAAAAACACATTTGAGGTATATAAATAATTCCTCACTGAATGAATCACTGTTCTGCATTCTCATTTCTCTCTGTTTCTGTTAGAGGTCAAATGGTTTTGGTAAACTTGTTTGGAAACTTAAACATCATCAGTAGATAAATTCAGGACATGAATTACATTGAAAAAAAGATCTGTTTATTACACAAAATGAAACAGGACGTTCTAAAAAGTAAAAAAAGCAGGGACAAACCTCCAGAAACTGTTAGAAGCCCTGCAATCCTGCTTTTATGGTATCCTGAACTTCATTCAGATTTTGCATAAGCTGTGTAGGAGATACCGTCTCCGTCTTGTGGACAGAATATTACTCACTGTTGTTTCCAGGCAAATCAAGTGGTTTCTTCAGTGCTAGTGATACTAATCTCAGAACAGTCTTTGTTTTAGAAGGGCACAAACACTTATATTGAATTCAATGGCATTTCCCTCCCTTCTACTTACCGTGCATCTCTGTGAGAAACGGTATTTATCAGAATTGTTCCTGTGGTGGAATTTGTATCATCTGAAGTTATCTGAAAAATCCTTAAAAAGGCTGTATGGTAGAAGTTTGATTTTACTGCCAGAAAGTATCGTTACTGGGTGATCTCAGCAGTGACCCAGCCTGCAAGAAGCATAACAACCAAACATCTCGTGTCCAGCACAGGGCGTGGCTGTTATGGTGTGATGGCAAAAGAAGTGTCGTGCAGTTGCTTATGCCATCACAAACCTGTGGCTATCCTTTCAGTCTCCAAACCTGCCAGTCTAAACTTTTTACAAGAATTAGACCAACTTTGAGGAAGAGACTCCTCATTTTAGATGGAGTTTGTTCCTTCTTTTTTCGTTCTTACAGTTATTGTGATCACTCTTTCCACATTGTTTCACTGTTTATTCCAGGTGGTTGTATTTTTCTGTAAATATCAAAAAAGCTTTGCCTACTTTTAGGAAATAACTCTTCATACTGAACCTCCTTTAGAAACCGAACTACGTGTCTGGAGGTTGTTAAGCATTTTTCTTTGGTTGGGGGGGCATGTCAGGAAAGCATGTGATACTGGTTAATCACCAGCTATCTTTTAAAAACCTGTATGAAACAATTTGGAAGGAAAACAGTACAGTCAAAGCTCAAGAACAGGAACCAGGATCTGAGTTTTAATACCACTGGTGGCCCGTTCTCACTGTTCAGTCTTGGACAGATCACATCACTTACCCGTCTGAGTTTCAATATGTTAAAATATGGCTAATCCTGGTATGGTCTTCCCCATAAGGGTGCTTCTGTGAGGACTAATTAGCTAGAGTTAGTGAAGAGCTAATTTAAGTCATAAATATTTCTACACACCTTACAATATTTAGTCAATTTTTTCTGAGCTGTACCTCAACCAGGTACATTTTGTTATGGCTGAGATTTTAACTTTGCCTCTTAAACTGCAGCTGGCACCGTGGTGACACTGTAGTTATGCACACAAAGCATAAGCACTCTGTCACTAAGTCACAACTTGATTTGATGAAATGTGGAAGGTATAGATTAAAAAGCCAATTAGTACTTACACACTGCTCTTAAAGATCTCTCAAAGGCTTTTCATGACTAAGCACATAAAATTTATATGTTTCCTAGGGATTTGTAGATACTTTACACAGCAAAAAGTGGACCATATTTGCCGTGAGTAAACTTCAGTGTATTTCCTTCCTTCCTTCCTTCCTTCCTTCCTTCCTTCCTTCCTTCCTTCCTTCCTTCCTTCCTTCCTTCCTTCCTTCCTTCCTTCCTTCCTTCCTTCCTCCCTCCCTCCCTCCCTCCCTCCCTTCCTTCCTTCCTTCCTTCCTTCCTTCCTTCCTTCCTTCCTTCCTTCCTTCCTTCCTCCCTCCCTCCCTCCCTCCCTTCAGCTGTGGAAATGAAATTGTACTTTCTCTGCCTGCTCCAGAAGTCTGTAAGTTTTCCATCACCTGTTCCCATTCTATCCCCAAAAAAGGAGCTGTTTAGGAAAAAGAGTAGAGTCAGGTTCTAAAAAGTTGATGATTTGTAAATAAACTGATCTTTCCTCTCTATCTACATAAGGCAGGAGCCAGAACCCCTGGAGAAGCCAAAGGCAATAAAAGCTTAGCTAATGAGGGCGATAGTACTTTGGGAGGAATTGGGGCTTGGTACCGTGACATCACTATTCCTGCCAAAAAGACAATTATCACAGTCTTTACCAAGGCAGGCATGCCACCTATACTTCAGCTGGAAAAGGAACATGTATAAATTTATGTATGTTCAGTAAATAGCTGCCAGGGGAGTCAGCACCTCTGTTGATCTGGTCCAGTAAAGCTGATGGGAACTGGAACTGGAGGGATCCACTTGAGTTTTCCCTGAGTTTTAGTCTTCTCAATTAACACAGTTAAAATCTGGCATAGCTAATTATATGGAGTAGGAATGTGCCTAAACAACACAACAAAGAGCTGTGTGGGTATCTGGAAATCTCAGAAAGATAAGATTCAGGGTCTGATTGGTTTCAAAGATAGGATCCATTTACAAGACCAGAGATTTAGTTCTGAAAATTTTTCCTTCAATGCATATGATATTTTAATATCAAAGTGCTTGGTTTGGACCCACTTTTCACAGTCGTTAGGGATGTCAGCTGCCATCAGAAAACAGGACACCTTTTCAGAAACATATTTGTACTCAAATTCTGCAGGATATTTTCACAGCATCATTGGTGGCAGGAGAAAGAATAAGAAAGGGAAATTGTTTGATCTAGGAGCGCACGCATGCTCCTTTAAATTTTTTGTGCCAGTTACATGAACAGAACTATTATTCCTTTTGTCCCCAGAATGTTTTTGTCACTTTTCTTTGGGTTGTGTTAGCAGAATTACTCTTTTTTATTTCAAAAGAGAAGCAAAGTTGTTTGTACTAAGGGCAAGGAGGCAGCAGGAGTTCGCTGTGGGGAAAAGGTGAGTGGCAGACACATGATGGCAGCTGGTATATGTCAGTTCCTTCTTAGGGCTGTTTTTTTTTCTTGTGTCACTACTTTGCTGCTATAGTAACTCAACAAAACAGTGACTGTAGTGCTACTTTACTAGATAAGCATCAGCATACCCTGCTGTCGCCACATGATGAGTTGGGCTTTTTTTTCTCCCTCCTGTAGGGACATAAAAGGAACTCTTTTCCATACCCATTTTTACTTTATGAAGAGAGCAACATCATATGATGGACTGAACCTTTCACCCACATGTTCGCCCAAGTACATGTCTGTTCCAGTCCCCTGGTTCCTGTCTCTTGCCTAGCAGCATTATCACTGCCTTTAAAATGGCCTCTAATAGAGTGAAGCAGCAGCTTTTTAAAATGAGTAATATTATCTTCAGTCTTGTTAACCAATCTTATGTGGCTTATTTTCTCTGGTCAAGACATGGTATTCAATGACAGCTTTGATTTTTTGATCAAGATATTGATCATGTATATCCTGATACTGTTGCTGTTATGTTTGGCACTGGCACTGAAATGAAAACAGTTCTGGACCACAAAAGGGTTAACAAATGGACATGTTTTTGACAAGTCCTTTGACTTTTGCCAGTATTACTGTTCATTATGATGACACTGTATTTTTTCAAACAGCAGCTGTAGTTGTCATAAAACTATTTTCTCATTCCTCTCCTTTAAAGTGTGATGTTGTAAATTCATGTGACCTTTCCTGCAAAGAATAAATATTTCTTTTTTTTATATAAGATCTCAAGACAAGGGTTTGTAACAAATAGTGGCCCATTACAAAGCGGGGAAAAAAAAAAAAAAACTGAGCTGAGCAGAAGGAGGCTTCAGTTCAATTTCACCTCATATCTTTCTAATAACTTACTTGTCACTTTATTACCTTCCAGTAATGTGAATGCTGCTGACAAGACTGTCACACTAACAGCAGACAACACCCTCTCTTCCTTAGCCCCAGCTCTCCTGGCTACTTATTGCACTGGCCCTGAAGGGACACAAACTAATAGTGTGCTTTCAAGTTCAGCACTTGGCCATCAAATATAAAAGGATGCGTAATTGCCTGTTTATCCCCTGGAAAGAAGAAATTGAGTATAAGAACCAGGCTTTACCTCCTCGTTCCTTGACACACACACACGTGCATGCACACACACATCTGCAGTGAGTGAAGGGAAGTCCCATCTGGAATGCTTCAATTTGTCTTTGGGAAGCCCAAGGCTGCCACTGGCTGCTCTATCAAGCTATCAGGCAGACAGTAACAAGATGGCTTCTTAACAAAAGGTCAGCTGAGAAATACTGTCTGTGATGGCACTTTTGTCTGCTTATGTAGCAACTAATTGCTTTGCATTGGCATAAGCCATACTGTGCCTGCTAGAAACAGTTGTGTGAATTTGCTACAGGTCTTGCTGCGTAGGTTTCATAGCAAACAGGATACACAGTCTTTTCTTTTTCTGGTTTAGCCCATCCCTTGGCAAATTTCAGTACAATGCCTCTCAGGTTCCTATGGTGAATGCCAGTTCCAGATATCCTTTTGGCCATGACAGGAACATCTCTTGCTGAGGTCAGTGTGAACCTCTGTAAAGTGTTAGGAAAACATTTCTGAGACACAGTCTACTGCCCTCATATGAGGAGGTATTTTTTTCTGATTTATACCTTCATTTACAAGAATACTGCCAGAAGTACAGGCTCCAGAAACACTTCTCAGATGAGGCCGTTGAGGGAGTTTGACAGTGAAGTAGCTTGGGAGCATGTTCTATGTTTTAAGAAATTCTGAGTGCATGAAGGCCAGCGTACCTGGCTTCATCCACTCCCCTTCCTTTTTGTTGTATGCTGAGTGACTGCTGAATAGCAGTTGAAAATTCAGGTAGGCAGAGGATCAGCTGAAGTGTGCTTTCCTTGCAGGATCAGCAGCATTCCCATGCCAAGATCGTAACACCAGATCCTGTGTACGCCTGTGAGTGCTGGGCGCTGCAAGTTGAATGGTGCTGGCAGCCAGTCCAGCACCCAAAAAAGACAAAGACAGGTTTGGGCAAAGCCCAAGACTGGGAGACCTAAACACAGCCATTTTGGGGTTCATTATTTTTCATATCCTTGCATTGATTTATGGCATTAGTGGGCTGCAGCTCCTCTTTACTGGTTCCAGGTGCTAATACTGCCTCCAGTCCTATGTGGTAATTTGAAGTTTGCTGCAACAGAGGTGATGGTACTCACTATAAATATGCTGAGGCCTTTTACCAGTCAAAGATCATTGATATTCTCCCTCCTTTTCCTTCTGAGTGCATCAGAAGCTGTAAGAGTGAGACCAGCAGACAATTTCCTGAGGCCCGTTTATGTCAAAAGTGTAAAGGCTGAGCCCAGGTTCTGCCCCACTGTCAACTCCATGTGCACATGGCACTGACGGATGTGGGAGCAGTCCAATCAGCTGATCTGCCATGACGATCCTGGGCAGGCATAACATCCTTCCTTTCTGTACTGTTTCTGAGGCTGTTGGTGGAAACTGAGGACAACTACTTGGGTCCTTTTTATGTGTGTGTGTGAGTGTGTGTGTGAGACAGACAGAAAGGGAAAAACAGACACAGTGTTAGAACAAAGAGCCTTAAAATGAAGGTTACAAATGGACAAAATGATATTTTCATCACACTTACCTATATATATGTATTTCCTCTTATGCACTTAAGAGCACAAGAAGCATGAGTGAGCAAATGTCTAACGTGTAGAGAGGTTTATTCAGATGTTCTACAGATTTCATACACTACTCGCTTCAAACCTTTGGAGGAAAATATTTTAGGAAAATGGAGAAAAGCATCCACAGCAATTATATTTCTAGAGAAGAAAGAGAGAGCGAGACTAGCTAAGTGACGCATAAAGATTTTATAAGGCATTCTTTGTCAAACAAAAGGTTGAGAATGATCAGAGGATAATGCACAGTTAGGATGGCAAACTCATCAATAGTTAATCACAACCTGTCCACTTCTGTTATGAAATGCAAGAGGCTGTGAACAGCGGCTCTGGGGGACCAGTGCCACCCGTGCACATGCATCTGTGCCTGAGTGGAGGCAATCACGACGTCCAGCTCAAGACTTTGACATGTGGCCTGTGTCCCTGTCCACCCCCACCTCCTGCGCTGATGGGGAAGAACATGTCCCCACCCTGCCCATCACCGCTGTGAAACGGTACCGTAGCTGCACGAGTTGTGATTCTAGGGATGTTGTTCTTAGTCTACATGATGACCTATGGAATATATAGGGTTACTTAAGCTGTACAAACTAAGGCTGATTTCTTTGTTATTTTTCAATCATACTTTTACATTTGGATTTTTTTTTACAAACCCTTGTACAATCTTCAGTCGTTATCTTACTTTTCCCATTTTCTTCACCTTCTCCTCTCATTCCAAATTCTTATTTCATTCCATTCTCTCATTAAAATTCTCTCAGAAAAGTAACACATCCTCCTGATGTTCTCCATTTCAGAGTTTTAAGCATTCCATCTGTGAAAATGGTCACCGTTTGTAAAGTGACAAGATGAATAAAATGGCCACTGTTGTGTGTGTGTGTCTCATTTAGCTATTTATAAATATGAAATTCAGCATGCTGCTTTTTCTTGTGCAAACTTTGGTTCGTATGTCATATGGGCCTCCTTTTCCTATAACGTGGCTGTTTCTTAATGGACAGCATTTGTGTTCTCAGTTCATGCCTCCTGCCTCTCCTCCAGTCTACAAAAAAAGTGATCTGTGTTCCAGTGCAACGTATGTGTGACAAGTGTGCAAATAAGCTGATCCGAACCCTGAACACATTCAAAATTTACCCTGGCTAAAGCTCCACACACTTTTACTTACCGCAAGCGGGTCACTGCAACCTGTTTGTACTTATGAATATATCTCTTTGTAGGGGGCTTATACCTGTGGCCAAAGGGGTTTGGAGTTTCTTTGTTTTACTGAAGGCTCTTGCTTACTGGAACAGTTATTGTTTTTACAGCTTTGGCTGAGAAGATCACACGGGCTAAGCAACACGGCGATTTCCTGTGTAGCTGTCTGCTGTGTTTCAGTTCTCCTGAACTGGAAAGACGGGAACCTGACTGGGGGTTCACACGGAGATGTAAGCTGAGATTAACTGGATTTGAACCTTCATGTATTTGGGGGTCTGTAGGGGCCTGGCAGCAGGTTCAGTCCCAGAGGCAAAAAGCCTGGAAACCCCTTTCCCAGTGAGCATGGGAGGTGTCTCACAGCCTGGCTGCAAACCCCCAGTGCTGCTCAGCGATGCGCCAGCTGCAGCAAGGGGGCTGCTGCGTGGAGAACGGTGAGCTTGCTGCTGGCTCACAAAGCTAGGCTTGTTCCAGTGGACTTTGTCAGATGTGTTCCTGGGGTACCTGCCCCAGGCATGGGAAAGTGAGGAGTCAGGGCCTGAAGGACGTTTTTCACAAAGGTCCTTCTCCGTTCAGAACAGATGAGGCTTTTTATTTTCACTGTTTGTTCTCAATGTGAGCAAAACATGAATGATCTGCTGTCCTGCCTGCAGAACCAAAGCATGCACTACGGAATATAGCTGTACAAGGGGATATGAAAAACTGCATCATGTTGATCTAATAATCGTGACATTGGTAGCTTCATAAATACTGTATGTACTCTAAACAAGTTTTTCCATTAGTAGTCTGAGGGAATTAAAAGTCCTGTTTTTAATTTGACTTTTCTTTTCTTGTATTTTCTGTACTGTAACTGTCCTACAGTATGTCTTTTGCATAAAATGCATAAGGTTTTGGGGATATAAATGGAGTTTTACTCATACTTTGTCCAAATACCTCTTGTAATTTGTATCAAAATTCTTGTACAATTTTTATATTAAAGATTTATCAGTCGCTGACCTTTCTGTCTCTTTGTCTTTTTCACTTCTTCATTTTTTACTGATTCGAATAATACATTGTTCTGTGGAAAGGCATATGGTCGTGGAAAGATACTCACCTGCAAAGCTTGCACAAGGCCTCTTGTAGCTTGAAAGCTGCATAGTACATTTAAGAGGTTTACGTATTGACCAGAAATTGAACAGGTAAAAGTTTTGTGGGGGAGGATGGTGGTGGTGTATAATTCTTTTCCCTGGCTTGTACAAATTTCCCCATAAATTTCATTATTATTTTGGTGTCCAACGTCCTACAGTCTCTCTAAGTTAGTCACTTAAGTGTCTGCAAAAACCTCTTAATATGGACATTGCTCACTCTTAGGTATGTCTAACAGATGAAGAAATTGAAATGAAAGGTCTTGCCAAACTCTAACTTAGTGCCCTAGCACTAAGTCCGTTCCCCTTTTGCTTTTCAAAGCAGAGGAACACAGCTTATTAATCTCAGTGTTTGAGTAAGAACTCTCTCGTGCTTTGAAATGGTGAGCACATCAGCCAAATGTGTCTCCCCATCGACCTTTGCCTGGTAATCCAGGACTAGGGGGTAAGCATTTATCACCAGAGGATTCACTTTTGATTTCTTGTCAGTGGCTTTGTGCTCCACACTGACAAGAACAGGGTGTGGTGTGTGGAGATGTTCTGAAGTTCCATTTGCAAGGCAGAATACTTTCCTTTGTTAAGAAATGTTGTTTTTCTTCTAAGGGAGAGCTGTAGCAGCTGGCACAATATGAGCAAGATTCTTCTGGGGTAAATGCTTTTGGTTCAGCCCAAGCTTTTACAGTGTTAGTCATTTTCTACATCTCGTTCTACATTTCATCGATAAGAAAACAAGCAGATGAAGGGATGTGTCACAATATGATATGTTTTTGGATGGCATGGTGCTCAGGGGGACAAAAAGGCCGTGTTACAAGCATATCTGAGTCGATGTGCTGGCATATGGTTCATATTAATTCATTCTACAAGAGAAGAGCAAAAGGCAACTCAGTTTGTTCAGTCCTGTAGGGTGCTGAACACTGGGGCTGTGATGCCTCAAAACGTGGATATGTGCTGAACTTTAAGTGCATGTACAGTCCTGTTTAGCTCAATAGGAATGGATATCTGCTTGCAAATAAGCCCTTTCTAACAGGTTAACTGGACTGGAAACAGCCTGCTCAGTGTTTGGCAAGTCAATAAGCCATTTTGGTTGCCTCACTTTTCCTTATCAGCAAAATGGAGGCAACTGAACTCACTAGCTGAATGTAGGGGTGAGGAAAGAAGGGAATGTGAAGGCCAGTTAAGTAGCATTCACTAAGCACTGCGAACCATAAGTCTGAGGAAAGTGGTTGGTTGGTTGGTGGGTAATACATACTTTCCTAAGCTGCTACCAGATCTGTCCTTTTGCAGCCCTCCTAGCATAACCAAGAACCAGTTTTCTTCAAAACATTTAGCTCTAAAAACCGGACTTCACCTTCCAATCCAGCTTCTTCCCAGATTTAATTTAGCCTATGTGCTGAGAGCCATGAGCCATATAGATACAAGACGTCTGCAACAGGTCCACTAACTAAAGGCTTGAGAGTGTTTATTCAGTTTGCCTGTTTTTCATCAGTCTGACATAAACAGCCCTATAAAGAGCTGAATGCCTTTAATCTGTTGCTGACTTGCAGTTGTTAGCTTAATGTCATTAATTTACATACTACCCCTTCCCTTCCTTTCCCTTCCCATTTCTATCCTCCTTGTCTTTCACCTTCCACACTCTTTTTCTTCCTCTCTTTTCCTTTCTTTTTTTTTGTATTTTTTCCTTCCTTTTCTTTTTTTCTTACTTTTCCTTTTTTCCCCAAAAATGCTGCAAGCACATGTCACTTTTCTTAATTTTGTCAGGCAGGAAAAAGAGGGTGAAGGGAAAAAAAATACATTAAGCAACTTTGTGGAAAGTCAACCTCTGTTGAGGCATGTGGTTATCCTCTCATGTTATTAAATATCATAGATGTGTTAATGTAGTTCTGCATGGAAGCCAAGCATAATTATAATCTTTTAATCTGTCGTACACATCTATAATTGGCATGAATTCCCCTAAACCAATTTTTTTTTTGGCATAGGGCTTTCATACTCAGTGAAGAGATACTAGCAGGCACCCAGAAAGACTGCTTTTGGCACATCTCTGAGCTAACTGCCTGAGTGAGAGCTAGTCGAAGCACACTGGGCCACTTGAAAACTTGCTGTCTGCTTGTTCACTCCCTGCAAGTTGACAGTGTGGCAGTAGCTTAAGTGCCACTAATTTAATAAAGCCACTCCTACAGTGATGTTGATATACCAACAATGAGCAAGGGGTGGTAAGAAGAGAGAGGGATAAAAAGTACATTAGTTTGCCTGAAGTAATACTAGGAAAAAAACACCCTCTATTGATCTTATGTGAGGTGCAGTTATTTTTAAGTCACCTGACTCATGCTTACCCAATCCTTACCCGTATTCATCAGAGACAATATAATGAACAGATATTGATTAACTGAGGTAGCTGGAGAGATTTCCCAACAGTGCTAGTTCACATTGATAGGTCTCCAATGAGAATACATGCAAGTGCAGCACTGCAACATAACATATTGTGTTCTAGGTCCTTCAATTGATTTTGTTTGAAGAAAAAATATACAGTGGCTCTCCCATGACCTTTAGCTGAAACCTCTCTGTAAAGAAGAACACAAAATGACAGTCAGAGCAAATAAGCACTGCTGCTTACAGTCCTCTCTATCTTGGCAGAGCCAAGGTAGCCATGTGCTGCATGTACTCTGTGGTCCTCATAGGATCCCAGTGCCCAGCACTATCCTGCTTTCAAGTGGCAACTTCTAGCCATTAGTAAAAAAAAAAAAAAAAAAAAATCAAATTATAGCCTCTCTGTTGCTCCAGTGTTTCAGCTAGATGTCAGTTCTCCCGGGAATACACTGCTGATCCTGTGATAGCTCCTTCCAAGGTGAAGTGTTTCCCACAATGACCAACACAGAGTTTAGCAAAATATCCTGTGGAGGTAATGCCATTGAAACAGTATTGCATCCCAGTGGAGTACTAGTCCCAAACACTGGCTTGCCAAGAAGTTTGAAGCCTTCTGAGCGTTTTGTCACATGGCAGTCATTGAATTCCCCTTTTGGAGTTTCCTGTACTGCTTGGGATTTCTTTCTCATGGCAAGTCCTCCAGAGCAGTGTGCTGCTAGTGGGGGATCTAGATCCCCGTTTTTAGACTGTAGCAGCACCTAGGGAAAATATCACCTACCAATACAGAAGATGGTGTCAAATGGGATGCCAGTAATAGCTTAAGAGATCTTGGTTTCCATAGCCAAGCAAATGAGAGCTGAAAGGGGGGCATAAATATGTGATGTATTTATAATGTTACATTATATGTGGCATATGCTGCATAAGTATATGACGATGGAGTGGCATGTAAACAACAGGGAAAAAGAATAACATACATAGTATGGTAAAAGAACAAATAGATACATATAATTTTACACTGGAAAGGAGAAACATATTGAAGTGCTGGAGCAGAGACATTCTGGATCAGCTTTCCAATATCACCAGAAGAGACTAAAACAAAAACTAGCTAGATGATAGAGACTGAATCGGTTTATGATGAGAGTTAAAATATGGTTATCTGCAAAAACAAAGGTGAGACTTCCTTTCCATCTTATTTCCTCTGTAGCCAGTGGTGTTTAACTAAGTGAGCAGACTATTTCGAGGGTAAGTTCAAGGCCCTGTAGTATTCCCATCTGTACCACAGTACACAGTAAATACGTTTCTCATGTCTCAGAGAAATATTTATTATTTTACCATATCTGATGGTAATTTCTGCTTCTTACCAGCCCTTTCTTGGGTCAGTAAAAGTATCCTGGCCAAATGAAATCCTCTTTCTTTCTTTCCAAGATAATGTTTTTATGCAGCTGCCCCACCTTCTTATCTTTGTCTTTTTAAATTATACAACCAATATGAGTTTTCTTGGTTAGAGCATTTTATTTAATTGGTCCAGTATATTTTGATCCTCTGTAACAGAGTTTGAATTCTTTCCCATATGCCAGGACACATGGAGAAATCTGAAGTGCTACAATAATTACAAACACACACTCTACATTGCAGAGAGTGGCTTCACATTATTGGAATGTTGAAGAAAAAAGCTTATAAGCAGTTGAGTGTGGAGGTTATCAGAGCTCTGGGCATGTGCAGTATGAAGTGATTTGAAATTATTATGCCACTTACAATGTTTTAGAAAGCTTCAGTCTTTCAAATTTAAGTGATATTAAAAATTCAAAGCACTCTCGTAATTTCACATTTTTGTGTCCTCCAGTTCCAATTTTCCTTTTCCTTTGTGTGTGTGTTCATTTAATAATAAAGAATTTTGCAGCATCAAAATTATGTAAAATTTTAGAATTGAAATATCTAAGGCAAAGGACTGACACAAAGACTTTGCTCCTCTAGAAGTCCTGTTCTAAGTGCTTCACAGGAAATGTTTTGCACTTCAGATGGATATTCTCATCCTCTCATTGGGGATGAATGACACGACTTTCTCAGTGATTTGGGAAAGGGACTGGGAGGTATCAAATATGCAGGCTGTCTGGAATATCTTGTATGACTTAAGAATATACAAAGTTTGAAATTTGGATTTAAAAAAATTATTTCCTATCTCCTGGGTTATTTTACAAGATGTAAAGCATTACAGTTGCTGTGTAAAGTTTTCCATTCTGTTCCCATGGCCTCTGGCATTTGTTCACATAACTTTACGCTCACTGAGCTCCATTTTGGCCTGGCGTTCAACCCAGACTGGTGAAGGAAGGCTCTAATCAGTGTCTGACATGCCTGGGAGCTGGTAGGAAGTTGGACTCTATATCCTAGACCTGGCCTTGTAATTAAGATCAGAATAACTAAGGTCAAACCCTCGACCTACTACAGCAGTCAGTGTCCACTGATTCCAGTGATGAATACTACATGAATGAAATGTAAACTGCAACTGGAGAATTTCATTATGGTATATATACAGTGCATATTGGCTTACAAGAATTTAGGTCAAGAAGTTTACCATGTTTCTAGTTTCTCTACAAATCCACTAAATTCTATCCTGAAAACTTTGTGCTTTCCTTAAGCTGGCCACAGCCCAGAAAAAGCTTTGCAATGACTTTTTTATTTCTTTCTGCAATGTCTAAGACCCTGAAGTACACATTTCTAAAAGATGGTAAATTGCCAAAATACATATGAACCTTGTGTTACTCTATCGCAAGCTCCAAGAGCTAAGCCATATAGAAAAGTCAGAGAAGGCTGTTAAGTCACAAAAAGTATGTCAGGGAATCAATTCTGAGAACCTTTTAGAAATGAATAAGCTATAACAAGAATTTGCATGATTACAAATGCCAGGCCATAAGAAAACAATGTCAACAAGCATGAGGGTTAGACTCACAACCTCTGGATCAGTAAAAGTGTTAATTCACCAAGATCAAAGGGTCAACTATGTCTAATAAAACAAAAATAATGGGTGACTAAACAGCTTGCAAAATACAGACATACATCATGGTAAGGCAAGTTTTCAAGGAGGAATTTTTGGATACGTTGAACACTTGCTTTTTGGAATGGCTTTTTTCTGTAAAACATAAGATGAGAAAACTTCTCATCTTAATTCAAAGTAACACATCAGAGCTGACTTGTAAAACAGCTTTAGTCAAGTCACTAAGTAATCACAATCCCAGTATAATCAACTTCAGATCTTCCAGAAAGCAGTTGTTGAAGGAGAAAAAAAATCATACTTACATGTTATATTTTAAATCAGGAGACCTTTTAAAAAAACTGTTCAAAGAAAGCATAACATGTAAATTCCTAGATGCAGTGTAGAGATTATTTTAAGCTACCATAACTTTCAAAGTAAGCAGCAGAAACAGAGAGCAGGGAGGCCTGAAAAAGTAGACTGCTGTTTTCTTTCTGGTCTAGTTTCCTAAGGAAATGAGTGTTATGTCATCTGACTACATACATATAGGTATGCTTGTGTGCAACTTCTGCCTCTCTGTTCCTTCCCCAGTAATATGAATGCATGGACCAATTTCAGTCAAATTTAGCCAAAGGCTAAAAACACCAAGAGGGTAGGTGTAAGTAGTAGGGGACAGGAAAAGGAGGTGAGGTATTGACCCTGGGAATGGCTGCAGAGAGGGGAACAACTGCAGGAACATCTTCCCTTGGGGCTGCTATCCAACACAGGACCCAAACCCTGGGGAAAACAGAGTTTGAGCTAGTTCTCACAGAACTACTTGCCTGATGGAAACCATGCTTCAGCTTACTGCGGCAAGAAAAGTGATTTTCCTAGGCTGGTTTTTTTTTGTTTCTGTGTTAAAGCTTGGCCCTCCCCTTCAGAGAGGTGGAGTAGTGCAGCTTATTACTCAGCCATAGTGAGGGCTTGGGCAGCCAGCTACAGATCTGGAAAGCCCTGGGACCTCTGGGCACCATCTCTCCAGTACAGTGGACATCTGGAGCCAGCCATGTCAGAGCCATTCAAGCGGTCTGGATCGACAAACATTCACTGCCTTTCTCAAGAAGGAAGTGACAGCTGCCTGGGCTATCCTGGCCCAGCAGCTAAAGCAGTAGCTATGGAAAATATTTTTGCTACCTGTTCGTTGCCCAAAAAGGGAGGAGAGCACTCTGCACTCACCCCTGCAGAGCCACTGCCATGGGCTGGGGCAAGCAGAGGGCAGAGCAAGGAGGGGTGCCCACCTCTCCTGCCACCACATCCCTCCAAACCCCACAGCTGCCCAGGCAGACCTGGGTCACCAAAATCGTGCTCTGCTGAGCTGTGGTGGAGGAGCACATTGCCATCCACCAAGCCTGACCTTTTCAGGGTTTGCCAACTTGCAGCTTGCTAAGCTCAGCATACTGCTGCAGCCTGTGGATGATAGGCTGCCATCAAGAAAGACCAGCAGTTTCCCAGCATTGGATGACAGCAATTGCTCTTAATGGTCCCCCAGAGGTTTTGTTGTTATTGGGTTGGGTTTCTTTTCCACTTATTATTGAGTCCATTATTGACACTGCTTATTGTTACTGAAGCTATATGGCCAGAGTTTTGCACAGAGAACAGGGCCCATGAAGGAGGGCTAACCAGTAACCCGAAAACCAGGAAAATGCTGGTCCCCCTTGCCTTGTCACCCCTATATGGCATTGCAGGAGCAGGCAACTCGTTTATTGTTACATCCCTGTGCAAGCTGTGTGGTCTCAGCAGCTATTTTAAGAGTCAAGGCCTGTATGCTAAGTTATTAAAGCCAAACATATATTAATCCATAATTGTGCAAGATTTATTTAATTTAGAGCTTTTATTTATAGTTCAGTTGGGGTTGTAATGTATTTTCAGCTCCCCATACTGAGATTTGTCAATTTTTACTGTGTCTTTTAATTGTGTTCTTCCAGTCCAAGCACCAGCATTTTCCAAGGCAGGCTGCTTGCAAAATGTCTTTTGCTACAGTGAGGTGGTGGAGAAAGAAATTTATTTGCAGCTTTTACCTCAACTACTTTAGAAAATAGTTTATTCTTTTACTGATGGGAAGGTAAGGGACACACAGTCCATACATGGCATTGCAGAGGCTGGCCCTGCCGAACCATGGCTGTAGCAACCATTATATCCTCTTCCTTAAAAAGCAGGTTGCTTTTCTCAATCCATCTCTGCTACAGCAGTTTATCCCTCCCTTGACCCTGCTTCGGCCCCAGATGTCTGTCTCTCAACCACTCTTCGCAGCTCTGCACCTGTTCCCCTTTCCCCAAGCACACCCTCAGCAGGAACCTGGGCAAGGGGTGTGCAACATGGGGGGATGCAGGAGTCCAACACCTCAGCTCCCCATGCAGTATACCTGCCTCTGGTCTCCTTGACTATCTGTGCCACACCAGCCCTCCTGTGCTTAGCTCCTGGAGCTCCAGCCTCCCTCCAGCTCTCAGGGCGTGGTGGGCACCCCAGCAAGCATGGTGCTGCTCTACCATTTCCTTTTGAACCCCGCAGGGTGCAGGGAGATCTTACTGCTGGCCCTATTTCCATCACTACAGGCAGAAGAGTGGCAGAGCCCCAGCTTAAAACTCTGGGAGCTTTGCCAGCTTGATCGGTGCAGGACAGCAAAGCTCAAGTTTGGTCTGCAGTGTGAGGAAACGTCATGGTAATGCTGATTAAGCAAAAGACACCATAAAAAAAAAATTAAAATTTTGTGGTGACCACCATGGAAGCAATGTGTTATTAAACATTAGCATACAGCCTGTGAGGGAGGGAGCTCTGAGGGACTGACTGGCTCAGCAGCTTCACAAAGTGTATCCAGTAGTTCACAAAGTAATGGAGTGAACATCCTTTCCTCATAACTTTTAATAAGACAGCTCATCAGCTGTGTTCACTGCATCCAGAGCAGGAAACTTGACGAGGTGCTTTGTACCAGGAAAGCACATCCAGTAGGCTCAGTGTCAGGTCCCAATAAAGGCAGCTGTGAAGTATTATACAGATTTACCTTCTGTGTAGTTAAGAGGGCAGGCTGGGAATTCCAGGGGACAGAAAAAGCCACCCCAACTGAATAGCTGTCAAAGTGATAATCCTTTTAAAAGAATATGTTTGCTGTGTGCTGCTTATTTATACAGACCCTGTGTGTCTGGTGAAACTTTTCATTCCTTGTGAATTCAAAGGGGTAAAGTTTCAGTTAACACAAATGAGGATGTTATATACCAAGATCCTGGGGCTCTGAGACTAGAATATTCCCCTGAATCACTAGAAATGGTGGAACCTTAATAGGAATTGACTCTTTTTTTACTTTAATAAACCATTTAAATTAATGTTACACTATTAATATTCTGCAGCAGGAATCCCACAAAAAAAAACCAAACCAACATTGTGTTCAGAATCTAGATTTGTTAAAATAACTTTGCCTTTCTTCATGCAGCAATAAAAAGGACAATCACAAAACACACAGATGCTGGACTATCTTTTTCCCATATAGGTTTTTTTGTTGGGCCTCATTTTTGACAGCCAATGTTACTGGAAACTTGGAGGTGAACTCTGCTACTGAGGAACAAGTTCAGTATTAATGTGCACTTGACACTGACTCCTGAGGACAAAGAACTTCTCTTGTCTGTGCACACTGCTGTAGGCCTCCATTTTGACTGAAGCCCATAGTTACTATTCTAATAATAAAACTCCAGAAAATTCACCACCACATGATGAAATCAGTAGATTGTGTGTGTCTGTTTATGTGCATAAGAGGGGGACAATGAGATGAAATCTGGTAGGGTGACTGCCCACTGCCTGTGGCTGTACTGAGTGACCTGGTAATCCTATGCTGAGAGTGAAGGTCTGCCACTGCTCAGGAGGCGATCAACAGGTTTGCCACTCTTCTGTGTATAAGTACCATAGACTTGTCTGTGAGCACTGGGTCTCTCCTGGCAATGGCAGAAAAGCCTGAATCAAACTTTCGGTTCCTCTCCTCATGTCTAGTCTGTGAAGGCCCCTTTGGGATCAGGCCCTTTAATTTCCTGTGATCCTGTTGTTAATTTGAATAAGCACTTAACCTGTGTCAAGGTTTATTTTTTTTAATGACTATTTCCCACCTATTTCATTCTAACAAAGTGGGATGTGGGTAGTTAACATGTCTATTTTCCCATTCAAAAACAAGCTGCTTGCCTCTAAGATGCAATTATTTTCTTTTACCTGTTTAGGAAATAATACTGCTGAATTATCTCTGATGTAGGTGGTATGTTGCCTGCAAAAAAAATGGCTGAGGCATGGGCCTATTAGTCTGCCCATGCTGCACTAATGATTTCACTAATGCTTTACCCTCACATGATTGACCAGGGTTTCCCTCAGATGACTGGACAAATGAGAACAGATGATCAGCAGAGTTCATAAAAGTGAAATATCTGATAGCTGCACCACTGTTGCTTTTGTGTTGTGGGTGAATCTGCATGCAGAGGGGTGAGGAGAAAGAGTAAAGAAGATGATTGTAAAACAGCTCTATAATTACCACATAGATAAAGCTATGCATCAGTGAGAAACTTGTTTTAAGATGTGTACAATGCCATAGGCACGACTGCCAAAGTCTGCTTTCACTTACACTGATAGAAGACTGGAACAATCCTATTTTCAGCCAAGTGACTTCAATTTGCACAAGTAGAAGTGAGAGATGAATCTGTCCCTTCAGTAAAAAAAAGAAAGGGCAAGAAAACAGAATGCAACCTAGTCCGACAAAGGGCATGAATCCCTGTATTCTGGTCCCTAAACTAGTCTTATTTCCTAGTGCAGACTGCTTCCCTTCCACACTGCAGGGTGCCCTGTATTGGCTCTTTTCAGCTTCTTAGGAAAATATGGGCAGTGTTTGCAGAGTCTGATCTTTATTATTCTTTTAACCTGAATGATTATTTCACTTTTACCAGCTTATCCTGCACTGCTAACAAAACAAGAAACAATAAATCTTCATCAAGGCTTCTCGGTGTGGGGTGAATAAGCAGCGCTGATGCTGATTCCTTAAAAAAACTCATTTCTTGTAATGTGAGCCCTGCTGAAGATGGTCATGTCAACTGATTAGACTTTTTACTTGGCCATATTGATTCTGTTCTACACCGATGCGGCCCATAATGCTGGCTAATGTTATTGACGAGCCATCAGTCCTGCAGAGACTTGTGGGGCTTGCAGCTCTCTCTGAACCACAAAAGCCTATCCATGGACAATGATGGAGAGGAAGAGGAAGATGCAAGCAAAGCACTCAGGCTGGCTTCATTCGGCCTGTAATACATTAATGAAAGACATACACTCTGTGGGAAGAGACAGATGTGGCTCTCCAGAAGCCATTTATTTATAAAATAATTATGAATGCACGGTCGAGTCATGGATTTTCATTACAGTGTTCATGTCTAACACTCTTTCTTTGTTCACGTTTTGCTCTAAATGAAATATAAACGGAGAGTGATAGCAGTAGAGGCCTGAGAGAGATTACTCTCTCCTTTCCTTTACTACCTTTTGTTAAGCCTCAAGGACAGGTGCTGTATGGCTTTGTCAAAGTAATGCAAAGCTGCGTCTACAAGGCACACTTCAGTTGTGACCAGAGGGGCAGCCTCTGCAGAAGTGTGGTAGAAGGCAGCATCCCAGCTCACTAAATGCTGGAACTTGTTTCAACAATGCAAGAGCATTGATACCAGCTGCTGCATGGAGAGGAGCGAGTTTGATCTTGTGGACTGCTGAGCGCAGGGTCTAAACTACTTAAATCTCCATTTCATTTCCTTTTTGTTTCCCTTTCTATTCTTTCTTCTACACTCTGCCTTCTTGAAAGCTTAGGGTAGAGGCTTTGAAAGTTAGTCCACCTTTTTCTGTCTCAAAATGAGAAAAGCAGAACAGAGATATGACCTAGTCATTCAATGACTTCTGATTCTTGAAGAGGAAGAGGACTGGAAAACTAGTAAGGAAGTCAATTATTGTATCACACCATTCAATTTCTGAAATAATAGCTCCATTGTAAGCTCCACTATAGTAATAGCAAGATAGGTAAACATTAAAAACTTACAGCGAAGAGTTTGCTTTGTGTGCCTTTCTAGAATAAAGCCATAAGGTCAGATCACAGAAAATTTGACAAGATGATTATCTGCTGGAAATTTTGGTGTAAATTCAAGTCTAGTCCTGCCTTTTTACAGTCTTCCATCTGCTTTTCAAGGTATCTGTATTGTACAGGTTGTTTAAAAAGACCCATTTAGTTCTTTAGGCTGACTGGATTTTAAAGTACAAATATTACTTGGGTTACATCATGTCTATGGAAAAGCAAGCCACTTAGCACGCTCCTTTAAGTTTGTGAAAGAAAATGTCCAATATCCTAATAGCCCTTCCAGTGTCTGTCAATAGCACCACTGATTCCAAGACAGGAAGCTGTATGTTTGCAAGATAGGAAAAGTGCTATATAAGAGTTAGATACTATTATTACTGGCAATCTACTGAGCAAGTGACAGAAGAGTTCAGGGGCGATAGGCTGACTTGCTGGACATGTCATATATGTGCCAAAGGTAGTGCCTATAACAGATTAAGAATAGGAAGAGACAAAAAGAAAAGGAGCTGAAGTAACTTAGTCCTTTTTTAAAAACAACAGCTCACAATTAGTCTTGAGTGAAAGGACAAAACCACATTGGGTGTGACGTTACATTAGAAACATGATAGTCCATTCTCAGTGAAAGGTTTGCAAACCCATGCCTGTTTACAATTTGTTGAGAGACCAGGCTGGGAAGGTGGATGAATTCACAGGGCTCAGTAATGTGAGAAAAGACTTGCAGAATTTTTTTTTGCAAAGTTCAAAAAATGGATGAATTTTGCAGAGCGCAGCTGCAGTGGTCTATATATATTATTACAAACAAGATAATAGTGTTCATAAGCAGAGATGAAAGTGAGCAGGAGCTGGCAAAATAAATGTTAGCTGAAACTGAATCCCACTAACCTCCTGTGGAACATTTGTGATATTAACCCCCTGCACACCCACAGCAGAGCATTCACAGAGGGAGGCTGAGCGCAAAGCTTGGTGATGTTTAATTTTAATTTAACACAGCTTATCCAGAAGAGACCATACAGCTCTGTGGCATGACTGAAAGGCTATTGAAGAGAATGTGAGTGTGTGTGTGGGTGCATGCATGTGCAGTTGCAGCCAAAACGAGATGTCAAAGCAAAGTAGTCTGGTTTTAGGCTTATTATAAAACAAATAGTTACACTCTGGGCCACATTTTGTTGGTGTAAATCCAGAGAAAACTTGTTTCATAGCACTGTGTTAATTCTGTGCTTAGAGATCAGAAATTGGCTCTTTCTCATGCCCTTACATGGCCTTTTCTTTTTGTGTATTGCCATGGCCTTCCCTTTAAACATTACAGTTCCCAAGACATTTAAAAATTGTTTTAAACCTTAAAAAAAAAAAACCCAAAATCAAAACCAACAACGAAATACCCCCCCACCCCCTCACTCAAACGCTGCTATATTTAGCATTTTATGTTGTCTCCATTTGATTGTTTTAGGGCTGTAGCCACACATACATTGGCAGATGGAACTGACCTCAGAAAAAACAAGGTTGTAACATTCAGAAAGATAATTTTGGAAGCAGTGTGCTGTCCTCTTCTAGGAGACTAATGGTAGCCTGAAATAGCCCATTCAGTAATTATCTTGGGTTCACAGCTAACATCAGCTAAATCTTGACCCTACTGAAGCCAATGGAAATAACACTGGCACCAGAATTTCACTGTATAACTGTCAAATATTCTGACTGAAACATATTCCCTATTAATTTAACCAATCTTAGGCATCACTGAAGCCTAATTTCTTGTGAATCTCTGAGGTAATTAAATTATTCTTTTTTGACCCTCCAGAGTATTTCCTTTGGAAGCTCAAGAGATTAAAAAGTAGCCTATTCTTATGCAAACATAAGTAAATCCAGCTCACAGATTCTTTAATTTCTTCAGCTGCCCTTTACAGTTCCCCTTTGTGACAAACTGGTGATTTTTGACATGTGAGAGCTTATAAGGAAAGAGTAAGTAGACACCATTCTCTGAGGAAACAGTCTTACACGCAGAGTTTGAAAGAGCTTCCTTTCTTTAAGCATAAGTTTCTCATCTCCTTTCAGAAAGCAGGAAAAAAGTACAGCCTATTTCACAAGTGACTTTCAGCACAGTATGCAATTCCATCAGCTCTAGATGAGAAAAACGAATTTACTAATTTCGCTTTGCAGATCCTAGCAAGGCAGGTGTAAACATGGGTTCCCATCTGAGTAATTATACTGAAGTCTGTGGTATTCCTCACTTTCTGCTCTGGCATATCCAGGCTTTAGAAGAAGAGGACAGCGTTTCTAGCTGTGGAGAAGCTGGCTAGAAATTGCTAGAGTGAGAACTACACGAGTATAAAAATACTAAATATTCTGGTCCTGTAAGTTTTCTTCTGTTGCTTAAGCTTCCTTAGTTTCTTTCACCTGTGGGCCTAGTGCATCCCAAATTTAGCTCCATTGTCACTATGCTAGTCATACTCCTCGTGAATTGACTGCCTCCATGTAAATTTAACAGCGTGTCAAGCATTTTTTTTTTCATTCTTGCTCTAACTTTTCTTATAGGTTTCCTTGGGACTGAAGAGACCTACACCCTTCCTCCCTTGTTCCATGATTTGGGGAAATTGCTGCTCACCAGCATTAGCCCAAGTAAAATCTTCGAAGGTGGAAGAAAAGAAACTTTCCTTAAGAGCACTACGTTCCCTGGACTAGTGACTCAGAGACTTATTATTTATGCAAAGCTCATGTGATGCAAAAGTGTCTGTAAATATAATTCACAGTCATTAGTTGTCCAGTTCTAGCTGAACTCCTCTTAGCCCCATACGTACCAATGAATAATCCTCAGAGTAGTATATTTCAGCTCAGGAAATCTTCAGCACTCTTGTGCCAGCATGTTGTATAGTATCACATGGGTTACTATTCATGTATCTTTCACCTTCTGCTGTGTAGCTGTGAGGCTGAAACAGCAGAGTCCTGTGCTGATGCAGAGTAGCATCTTTTGCTGATGTTACTCACAAGAGAACCTTTAGCGGATGTTTTGTTGGGGGCAGGAGGAGAACAGGACAAAAGAAGTCACAAGCTGAAAACAATAATAAAATATTCTTGTTATGTTGTAATGGTGCAGACGGTTCAATTTCTAGCATGTGGCAATAGAGGAAGAACTCCTGGGTACTCCCTTCAGAACCTAAATCAAGGGTATTTTAATTTGCAGTCCCTGCTTCTTTTTCTACAATGAGACACAGGACAATAAGAGGGAACATATTTCTCTTGCAGGTTAACTCAACATGCAACATGCAGAAGATTACTCAGGCTCACTCAGTGCTAGCAATCCACAGTTTATTGATCTCACCCTATCGCTGCTTACATTTTTTATTCTTTAATTTTCTTTCCTTATTCACTCATTAGTTTAAGAGATGGAGGGAAGGGGGAGGGAGTGTTAGAAGATGTAATCGTTTTTAGGTTGCATTGAAAGAGGAAAATCAAACAGAAGTATTGTCAAATCCCTGAGTAGGCACTAACTGTCCAAACTTGTTCTAGGTTATTTGCCCCAGTCCACACAGCACACCAGGATCTGGCCTTGCAGCCCTCTGCTGAGGTTACTTTTCTAGCCAGTGATTTCTCATCTTGTCTCTGTTCTCACTGTGGAGGTATCATTCCTGCACTGTAGATAGGCATAACCAAGTTACCAAAGAGAAGTACTCTCTCAAGAGGTACTTGAGAGACAACCCCCACTGAGTAACTAAGAAACGGGTCCTTCTTCTTCCCTGTCAGCAAGACAATTGTCATTGCATTTCTTTTCAACTTACAATATCTGTAAATAGCACACAGTAAGAGCTTCTGAGGATTTAACAGATGTGTAATTGTTCAGAGATTAGTGGTTATAAAATAACCCCTAATAAACCATAATAAAAACCAGATATTTTTTCCCTTGTGCTATTAAAAGGAACAAACAAGGGTGGTGACTGTGATAATTAAAGAAGACTTATCCAGGGCAAGGGGTTGCAGCAGTGTCTTTTTCAGAGATCTGATTAATTCCTCTTTTTTTACCCTATTTCAAACCTCCTCACCTTCTCAATATTGTTACTGCATGTTTTTTGAGTCTGCAGACCTTGGCTGAGAGTAGTGCTGGGAAATTTGTTCAGAATGAACAACTGATTTCCAACATAATAAGTAAATGAACACAAATTTAACTTCATGGCATTCAATATTAACTACATTCTAATGCTGAAATAATGGCCTGCAGCCATCTCTGCAGTGTACAGAGAATGGTTAGTCAGCAGCTAAGTACAACTTTCTTTAACCACCATGCTATCAAAGGGAAAGTGGGCAAAGATTGGGAATTTTAATGAACAAATGGCATTCCTACAGTTTGCAGTTCAAAGATAAGTAAATAATGAATAGCTTGAATGCAAATTACCCTAATTAACTTCACTAAGTCTGTTTTTAATAAGGATATGAAAGAATCACTAAGACTATGATATAATACACGTACCACAAATGTTGAAGCAGTGATTTTTTTTCAGAGGGTGGTAAGTGGAAGGAATGAGAACTTTTCAGGTCTTGGATTGCAGTGTCTAAGTGATTTGAGAAACCAACATTAGTGCTTGGTGAATTTAGGAAGCAGAGATGTCTATGACAGCAGCACATGCAACATCATACTTACACATATGTCACCCCCAAAACCAAACCAAACCAAAACCAAAACCAAAAAAAAACAAACCAAAAAACCAAAACAAAATAAAACAAAGAAGGGAGAGAGGGTGCTGAACTCAGGAAGAGAGGCTGCACCTCACAGCAAAAATATTGCGCTAAGTCCCCGGTCCTCGGGGTTTAGGAGACCGGAGCCCACACGGGAGGCAGAATTAGGAGAAAACTCAGTAGATCCCAGCACAAGCTAAAGGCCTGCCTTCTGTATCTCCATCAACTTCAGTGAACGTTGGGTGTGCAAGGAATGCAAGATAAGGCCCTGAAGGCACAACTCAATACAAACAAAATAATTTGAGGAAGAACACCCACAGAGTGGGGAGTAGTCCAGCACCTGGCATGTCTCACATAAAAGGTGGGTTTTCAGAAGTTTGCTGAAGCCAGGGAAGGGTGTATATCCAAACATATTAACAGGACAGCATGAAAGAGAATAGCTCAGATCTAAGTAGATTATATCTGTGCTAGAAATCAAATTAATACTGTGTCTCTATAGACTCTAATTGCTGAGAAATGGGTATTAAGACCCTGCATTTTTAGTAACTGGTGCACACACTGGGCCTCAGCTATTTTTGCTGATTTTAATGAAAGCATGAATATACTGGCATAGGAAAATAGTCCAGACTAGAAGTACTTTGGAGTAGGGAGTCAGGCATTCTTCTGTACTCTACAGCCCCAGGAACACAGATGGTTCTGAGTGTTACAGAAGTCTGATCTCCACTGTTCTTTATTCAGGAATTACTACTTGAACTCTGAGCATAAGGCAAGTATATTTGTAGAGAATTGTGATTATGTACAGCTCTGCATGAGTGCTAGCTATGAATCTGATGATTACTCTATTATTTATGGTGTGCACTAATGACAAATATAATCCATTAAAATGTTCATTTCACAATGAAATTGTGAATAAAAAATAAATACATAATATGGTTGTATAAATCTTGTGGGAAAAATCTGCTTATGAAATTTACTAACTTTTGAGTGCTTGGTTTCAATACCTTACTACTGCAGTAATAATAATAACAACAACAACAACAACAACAACAACAATCCTTTAGGAACCTTGTTACTGTTTCTTGGTTGAAAACAGAGTAAAATATTTCTCATCTCATCTAGCTGGTAATTTCTATGTATCCCATAATCCAGAAGCCCCAGGTTGAATTACAACACTGAATTCTGGGTTCAGGCCTGCCCGGTGAACATGGCCCATGCTGTTCTTACATACTTGAAATCTTTTCAAATCCACATCTCCAAAGAGATGCAAATATGTAATTCCCTTCATTTTAACTGCTGCAGAATCTCCCTGCATTTTGACAACATTGTTCTGCAGATGAATATCACATTGCAGATGGACCTCTTGGTTTTCTATGTTCTGTTTGTTGGATTGTAAATATTGACATTATTCCTTCCTTTTCTTTAATGAGGCATATTTTTTTTCTCTTGCATTTTTCTGCTGGATGACCATGGTCCACAATACATAATAATTTGTTTTGTTCTCCAGAATGAAAACAAGACCCTCAAACAGAAAACAAAGCATCCAGGTTTGATGGCTATGTGGAAATATTCTCAGATCTGAGCTGCCATGCCAAAAGCCTGGACTCCACATTTTCTTTCTTGTCTGTTATGCAGGGCAAAATGAGTCAATAAAAGCACTTGGGACTGGGAAAGATAATCCTTCATGTTTGCTCTACCATGACCCCTCCAGGTGATCAAGAAGGGACCCACAGTTAGTTATGCTTAGCCAGAACAGAACTTTTTCATGTATTGGAGAACACATCCAAAGGGACTTTAAAATTTGAGCACAAACATATTGGAGGATCCCTTCCCACCCTCACAGACAAAAGTCAAACTAAAGGCCCCAGAGAGTCCAGAAGAACAATAAAAAAAAAAGACTAAATAAAAGCAATGGCTTTGAAAAAAAACTTCAGAGAGATTTCTTTTGCTCTTTTGCTCAGACAGAGGAGCACATCTGGCTTAGGGTGAAAAGAGAAGTGGTGTCATCTGGGCAAAAATAAAACCATTCTCCTCAAATGTGTCCTTAAAAAAAAGGAGGGAGGAAAAAAAAAAAAAGAATAAGCAGGCAGGAAAGGAAAGCAAGTTCAGGGAAAACCAAAGTCTTGTAATGTTTTAGGAGGGCTTATTAGAGTGAAAATTAAGTGTCATGCAGAGCTTTGCTTCAGTCCTGATGTCTTTTATTCAAAGAGCCATCACCCTGTAAACCCACTTTAACAACTCCCTTCAGATGAAATATAAAAATTAAAGACATTTACAACACAGCTTAGTAGCAGATGTAGTCTTACTGTGGGGGTTTAGATCAAATGGTGATGTAACCCCACCAAACGGGGTTATAGCTCTTATGAAAACCTCTCACCAGAAAAAAATCTTGGATATCTGACAAAATATGGGGTTCTATTTTTGCTTTGAATCCCATTTCCCATTGTCAGATGGGCTTGACTTGACTTTTTATTTACCTCTGGAATATGAAAAAAAAAAAAAAAGGCAATTTCGTTCCTGGATAGATTCCCTGTTTCATAATCTTTCTCCAGCTCTGTGTAAGGGTGTAACATAAGCAGCAGGGCCTCTGCTGGGTGGAGGGTATGAAATGGAGGTAGGTAGGAGTTATGGGCCACTTGCAGTAAGGCAAACCTCAGCAGGATTGCCAGAAGTGGTCAGAACAATTTAGTGTATCAAAACAGTCCCTATGTATTTTTCTTATTTTCCCCACAGGGAAGTCTTTTTCAGCAAATCCTCTAGGAAAAGGAGCGCAAAACAAAGGGCAGAAAGTATTATCATTCTGCACTAGTCTGTGTTTAGTCAGGTAATTTGGAGTGCTGACTCTCTGACATGAGTTTTTGTTGTAATTGCCCATGACACTGTCATTTTCAGACTAGTGTACTCAGTGCTGTCTACAAATAGCACCTGGTACCCAAAGTTCGCTTATGTCAAGGTCGACTTTGTTGTCTCCAACTCTTGGTTGAGTTGAGGCATAACTGCGAGATACAGATGATTTTTCATGGAAAGATGGCGACTGATACAGGATAGAGGAGCTTAGAAAACTGGGCAGTTGCTCCTTTCTGATTGATGAGTTGTGTGGATGGTCATGCAGTAACAACTGGATTTCTGGCTGTGACATTCCTAAGGCTATAGCTGAAGTCCTGGCTGACGGGTGTCTGCCTATGCTGAAAAATGCACTGGGAGGCTTTCTGCTAGGTGGAATTATTTTTAAAATACATGGCCTACAAAGGTAAAAGAATGGGGAGTGGACTTGCTATTGGGGAGACAAGGTTTATTTAAATATCTCACAGATATGTACAAAAGCCTGGTGTTGGTCTAGGTTTATTCACTTAACAGGAAGATGCAAAATGTAGAACATGTGAAAAAATTAACTTCTCAAAACTGATAGCATGAGTAGCTCTCCAAAAATTAGGAAAAGAAGAAGGCATAAAACACTAGCAGGGAGAAGAGTGGGGAAAACTGTGGGTCTGGTATGATTTCTATCTTTGTGTGTGGTAAAATAACTTGTTTCTTTTTCATGATTAATTAACATCTCCCTAGAATAGGTACATCAGTTATGGAATATTTTGCTGTCTTATTTCTCCTACTGTCCTTTTCCCTCTTACTCCAGAAAGTGTACATGTGGACACCCACATCAGATTTGAGCATGTGCGCATGTGTGCACGTGTTCATTTTTTGAGAGGTGTGAGTTACAGAAATAAACAAGATGTCCAGCTTGTTTGGTTGACAGTTGTCTCAGGACTGAGCTAGGATCCAGTGACACGTCACAGCACAGAAGCTTAGCTGTGAGAGCAAGCCAGGAGGCTCACCCTTGCACCCCAGCCAAACTGTGCTTTCTGCAACTGGGAGGTGGAGGAAAGATAGGTGCCTCTGCCATATTTGTAGTTCTCACACCCCAGCAGCTGGTTAGGAGCCAGGTCAGCCCACAACACAATTAAGGGCAACCTTGGGGCTGCTTTAACAGACAATAGCCCCCAAGGATTATGCTACAGTGCACACCTCTTTCCTCCCCACCTCCTGGCCATATCCCTGAGATGTCCCCTGTGGCAACAGCTGGGAAAATTCTCCAGGGAAATTCTCAGGTGGCTTGTTGAGCTAGTTTTATGGTCCCTTTGCTATCCTGAGACCCAAAATATTGTTGATCATTTCCCTATTGAAAAGATGCTATTTTGCCATTCAAATTGCTCAGCAAGTTTAAAGAAGATGACCATTTGTACAGAAATGTTATGAGCAAAACAGTGAAAATGTGTTTAGTTCAGGTGTGACTATAATCTGTGTAACTGGGACAATGGCTATATCTATGCCAGAGATAAATATCATTTGGCCTATTGCTGTGCAGTTGTTGTAACTGATAGGGATATGTCTTAAATCTAACAGGCTAACAATTCAATTTAAGAGTTGATATTCTTACTTCCCCTCCCCCAGAAACTAAGGATAGCTGCAAGGAAAGACACCCACAGCAAAATTCTGCAGTTCTAGTGGATGGAGCCATCCGTCTAATTTCTCTTACCTGAGAGATGTCTCATACTGTTCTGACTTACATCTGCTCAAAGTCCTGGTTACTATGACCTGAATGAGTCTGTGTCCCAATAAAATCTAACCCTCTCACTCAAATACTGAAAGCACAGTATTCCCAAAAAGCCCCAGTAATGATAGATCTCAGAGCAGGTTTGGAGGTTTAGGCAGTCAGGCATGGAACCTGAGAAAATAAAAAGGCAATCTAGGAAAATAGTACTTTTCTTACTCTTTAATTTAGGATCATGCTCTAACGTGTTGTTTCAGGTTGATTTAGACTCCACCTCCCCACCTGTTCTAGTCCAGCATCTAACACAACCAGGCCCTTACAGCACTAACAGAGCGATGAGCCTTAGCCAAACCCAGAGAAGAAGGAGCTTTGACAAACACCTGCCCAAAACTAATACTGCCCATAAAGCATCTTGTTCTGTCAAAGATGTTGAAAATTTCCTCTTGCCTTAGAGGAGAGAACATGAGAGGGAGAGTTTCTGTGAGGCAAAAGGTTCTTTGTTCCCAAACCAGAATGTACCACAAAAATGAGGAAAGGGTTACCTGCTGCTCCTCATTGATCTCAAAGAACACCTCATGAATATTTCAATTCACGGCAGAATAACAGGTTTTGAAGACCCAAGTAAGTGTGGGAGAGCAGAATTCAGTTCCAGGTTCTACCTCCAGCTTCTATTATAACCACCATGCAGTTTGTCCTCAGTTTCCCTGCATATATAAATGGGGAAGATCATCATCTCCGCACCTTACGGAGCTGATCCTCTAATGTTTGTGAATGTTGTGATAGTCTTAAATGAAAGATCCAAAAATACCCAAGATAATGGTGGTCTGCTCCACGTTTCAAAAAAGAGAAGCTCTAAGTGCAACATCTGCACTTTGTTGTGAGGGCTCTGCACTGTGCTTCCACCTCATTGTGGCAAAGGGCATAGCTAGAATGAGCTCACAGTGTTTTAAATGCTCTGCTTTATCTCTCAGCTTGCTCATAGGGACAGCCTTGCTGCTTTCTGTGGGTTTGTTAAACAGTGAATGTTATCAAAAATCAAGGAGGAATGAAGAAGGGTTTTTTATATGTTTGTGTATTACACCACGGCAAACACAGCATTCATCTCCCCTATTCCAAACTTCACTAGATTTAAGATTAAGCACCAGTGATAAGTGCTGTGTTTTCATTCTTCTTGTATTTAGACAAATGTGCTTTGTCGATGAAGCATCCCTCCCTCACCCCATCTGTTTCAATAAACTATGCTGTGCATGGGTCTCTGGGGGCCATCACAGGAGTATGCTTTACTCAGTACCCTAAGAAGCAGCAGCTGCAGTTCCTCTGTGCAACATGGCAGGGTTTGTAATTGTAAAAATGGCAGTGTTCAACTAATGACAGTGCCTATGGCACTTCTGTGCCGAGAGAAGAGAGTGCATCGTCTACAGTTTCCGAACCGTGTAACATGCAAAGACTCTTGTAGGTCTGGGAGGCACAGATCAAGCCTGAGACAAATTCATCTGCTTATCTGCCTGCTGGTGGGATCAGCTTTTCAGCCCCTGGGAGAAGTTTTTAAAAAGTAGCCAAAACAATTAGCTCTATATCTAGTCACTCCTGGCCCTGAGGCAATGTGCCTTTGCCCGGCTTTCTTCCCCAGTTCTCAACTGTTACCAAAAAAAGCAGATGAGCGTTTGGAAACGGCACTCACTTGTAAATAAAATGGCATTAACTGCAGAAGCCAGGGTATTGGAGCCCACCAGAACACTTGAAATCTGTGCAGGAGTGGACAGGCAGAATGTTCCTTACAATGTAGCCTATTTTGACCTCAGAGTTACTTGCTAAATGCTTTGATTAAAAATAAAACTTAAAAAAAAACCTTGGAGAAAATTTTAAGGCAAGAATTGTTGCTTGTTTTCTTGCCATTTTAATGGAGGCTTCCATGGTGCCCAAACCTGCAATGTGGGATGTATATTTTTCTGGACAGGAGAGGACACTGGCAGAGGTGAGAGCAGGTGACGTAACACAAAAAGTGAATGGTGGGTTTTTTTCTGCCTATATACACATACCTGCGCCTGTAACATGCAGATGCTCTAACTAGAGCAGTACTTGCCTCCTTGGTCTTGTAGATCCTCCAGATGATCCAGGTCATATCAAAAATGCCAGACACTTGAGACTCTGAATTTTGTTTGCTTTTCTCATCACTAAGAAGTGGAGTCTGCTCAACTTACCAAGGGTTACATTCAACAAGGGCTGGCAATCTATGTTGTGTCGAGTGGAACCACTTAAGACATGAAGAATATTAAAGCACTAACCTAGAACAGCAGCAGTGTTTGTCCTTGCAGATCTGTAGTCCTTCAAAGTAGTATCCAAAGTTTGAACTTAATGTAAGAAAGAGTTGACAAAATCACACCATCACACTATTATTATTTCTCCTCATTTTCTTCATTAAAATAGAAAAGGGCAGATAATACACTTATTCTCTGAGCACAGAATAAATATTTTACTGATTGGCATTAAGGAGAAGCAGATGGATGTCACTGTGTATCTCATAATGGAAAAGACAGATTTTAGTCACTGCCATGACTAGAGAGAAAGGAGGAAAGCAAGGAAAAGAAATATATAGGGAGGAAAGGTGGAAAACCAGCCATATTTCCCCAGATCAGACACTAATGTGTTAATGTATTCTGTCTGAACACATGATACCAAATGGAGGTGCATGAATCTCAACCCTGAAAACTCAGTGGATAGAAAAAAGCTGACTACTTAAGACTCCTGTAACAACTTCAATACATCTCTAGACACAGCCTGGAGCAATAAAGTATGAAAGAATTTTTATTTATTTATTTATTTTAAGATTAGATACCTTTTAGTATTTAGTACATTGTTTTTAGCATTTGGAGACTCTGACTTGTATAGCAACACTACATACATCCCCTGTCATTTATTTGCCTCATAGTCTTTAAAAGGCAGCTATATCAGCCATGGGTCAAGAAGAAAACTTGCACCTACACAAGAAAATTAATATG
This sequence comes from Phalacrocorax aristotelis, assembly GCF_949628215.1. Taxonomy (NCBI): domain Eukaryota; kingdom Metazoa; phylum Chordata; class Aves; order Suliformes; family Phalacrocoracidae; genus Phalacrocorax; species Phalacrocorax aristotelis. The sequence continues at coordinate 46,561,645 of NC_134311.1, forward strand.
CCTCAAAGAACAGTAACAAGGGCACAAATGAAGGATTCGCCCTGGGAACCCTTCCAAAATGGAGCACAAAATGGAGACAAATATATTGAATAGGCTATGGCTGCTGCTTGTGCCACCCAGGAGGAGTAATTATTTGCTGGGGATATGGGTAGGGAAAGGTTAGGCAGCCACAAAGTTGGGTTGGGGACCAGAAGAGGGCTGCTTTGAAGAGTGAAGTGGCTTTCTGGGGCTCTGAGATCCCACTGAAAAACCATTTCAGGTTTGTAGCTGTGCATGGATGCACATCAACCAAACATGTACCCAGGCTCGTAAGCTATCAGTTTTCATGACTGAGCCCAGACCTTCTGAAATAAGTCCCCCTTCCTATGCAGTGTTGTAGCACAAGTGATAAACAATATCCACAACTCCAGAGATGGCCACTGCACAGACAAGAGGCACAGTTCTGACAAGAGTTCCTTTTATTGCGGGTGTGCAAGCAAAGGTTCCTACCATATTTGTGTCAAAAATGTAACCTGCATGACAAAAATATCTTAACCATCATCCAAAGAAGAGAGGATCATGCCACTAATTTTGGAGCTGGAGCCAGAGGTGGGCAGGGCAATGAGACTGACCTACTCAGAAATGGTTCTAGGGTAGACAATAGCCAGCAGAAACACAATGGACCAACACTTGTGAAGCTAAAGCTTCCAGAGGATATTCCACCAGGATATCATCCTAGTGCAGAAAAGGTGGCTTGCAGTATGTTGTACAGGCCTGAGTCCCCACACTCCTTTCCCCATGTGACACTTCTCTTTACCAACACCCTTTTCCCCATTTCACCATGGCTAAATATTTGCCAACCTCTTACAAAATAAAAGCACACATAAAAATGAGGTGAGTGGAGCTCTTAGTTCACATGCCGCTATTTGAGAGCTCACATAGCTCTGGGGAAATAAGTACTGAGTATGTAATCCCAGGAATGACACTAAAGGTAAATGGATTTGGGGATTTTTGTCATGTACTGTGGTAGCAATAACAGCAGTGACAGGGCATTTGTATCCCCACATCACATCTGGTGAAAGTATATCAACTGGGAAGCATGTTTTTTATCACATAATTTGGTCCCATTATTTTAGTGGTTAATGTTTCACACTGCTTGTGATCGTCACCTGAATCATAGCTGCAAGGTGTCACTCCATTCCAGATTCAGGAAGCTTGGGATATAAATTGAAGCCAATACCTCCACTATTGGAGAAACAGGTATTATTATTAAAGCTCATTCATCACACACTGAAGTAAATACCTTGCATGGGGGAATTGGAATCATTCTCAGTGAACTAGATCCATCACCTTCTAAATCAGGTACATCAGCTAGTGAATCAAATGCATCACCATTGAATTAGATGGACTCCTGGTTGAATTAGATGCATCACCTATTGAATCAAATACATTACTATTGAATCAAAAACTGTACGTCACCCAGTAAATCATGTAAATATTACCCACACTGCACGTTGAACAGCTGCATCACCAATAAGTTTAACAGATGACGTGTTAAAGCTGCTGTAATATTTAAACAATTACCGTAAGGGCCAAATTCAATATATCAGTCACCAGTCCCGGAGATCAACTTTTCAGAACCAGCAAAAACACTGTAAAGAAGTTTTGCATTTTTTCTAGTATGTTAAACCTATAAATAAGTAGGCAAAACCGGGAGGATGAGAAGGAAAAAAAAATGCAATTCAACAGTTGTCCTGGTTTCAGGTGGGATAGAGTTAAATTTCTTCGCAGTAGCTAGTATGGGGCTATTTTTTTTATTTTTGCTGGAAACAGCGGTGATAATGTAGAGATGTTTTAGTTGTTGCTAAGTAGCACTTATACTGGTCAAGGACTTTTTCAGGTCCCCGTGCTCTACCGGGTACACAAGAAACTGGGAGTGGACACAGACAGGACAGCTGACCCAAACTGACCAACAGGATATTCCATACCATATGACATCATGCTCAGTATATAAAGCAGGGGAAGAAGAAGGAAGGGGAGATGTTTTGGAGTAATGGCATTTGTCTTCACAAGTAACCGTTACATGTGATGGAGCCCTGCTTTCCTGGAGATGGCTGAACACCTGCCTGCCCATGGGAAGTAGTGAATGAATTCCTTGTTTTGCTTTGCTTCCGCGCGCAGCTTTTGCTTTACCTATTAAACTGTGTTTATCCCAAACCATGAGTTTCCTCGCTTTTACTTCCGATTCCCTCCCCCGTTCCACCAGGGGGAGTGAGCAAGCGGCTGCGTGGTGCTTGGTTGCTGACTGGGGCTAAACCACAGCAGTATCGCCAGTACAGCATATAGTGAACGCGAGACACTGACATATCAAGGCTTAAGGTACTATGATCATTCTGTAACATCTTTAACTCCTGTGCCACACGGCTTAAAGAAGGATGAAACCATTGTTTAAAGCAGTGACTGCCTTCCAACTGTCATAAATTTTCAGCCTTGCCAGCACCCTAGGGATTGAAGCAGTGACCACTAAATGCAGGGTTTTATTATTTATTTATTTATTCAGTCAAAAATCCTGTATCCCTAGGGCAGGCAAAGATTCCAAGGGTAGGGCCAGATAAAAATGGACAACATAAGATGGGCTGAGCTTTGATACTGGAATGGAAGTTGAGTCAAATACAGACCTCAGAAGTTATAATCTTTTGTGAATTATAATGTTTGCAGATGTTCTGCACCCTTTAAAAAATGGCCCCATTGGATGTTTTGCATAATTTTTATTGCTTCTTATCTGGAATTCCCAGCACAGGGAAGGCATCAAAATATTACACCTCCTGGTTCCTGGCCCTCTGATACAAACTGGGTAGTCCCATTTTAAAGGTTGGCATAATGACAAAGGGAACTTTTTAGTGAATCTTTTCTTTCCCTCTCCACCCTCCTTAATGTTGCACCAGTCATACAATGAATCTATCAGAGTTCGATGCAGGAGTTGTTGATTTTGCCACTGACTGGCGTGTTTTTGACAGAAGACCATACTTTATCTGTCCCAAGTTATTTGGAGTGCTGGAACTCTGGCTAGCCCTTGCTAGCCATGATTAAGATGCAGCTGTAGTCATGTCTGAAATAGTGAAGCACAGCTGATGGATATGCTCAGGAGCACTGCAACAGCATTGCTCTAGATGAATGAGAGCTGAGCCTCTCCTAAGATGTCCCCCTAATTTAGAGGAGTTTCTTGATGTTTCCCTTTTGCTGAGGAACCCATGGAGGAGAAGTACGGAAGACAGGAATTAGGAGCAGAGATAGACAAAGGTTTGGTGCAGACTGGGTTAGTCAAAAGGGGAGGGAAGAAAAAGGAGGACATTTCACTAAGGATATAAATATTTGAAGTTACTGGAATATTAAAATCCTTTTGTACCAATGACCAAGATCAGCAGCTCCTTTGTCTATGCTCTGGGAGAGGGTGAGGAAATGCAAATTTAAAAAGTGTGCTGAGCTGGTGAGAAGGTGACCTGCAAGACTAACTGCATGTTGTCTGCAGTGGTCTTATTTACCCGATAAGAGCATCACTACCAATTCAGACTTAGTGACACTGAGGCAGTGTAAGCATTCCCTTTCCACTGCAAGCAATGCCCAGGATAATGGTAGAAAGACTCTTGATTTGGGTGCATGTGGGTGTGCACAGTGTGTTTTCTGAATCTACACATTTACCATCCCTGAGACAGCTTAAGCTAGGCTCACTGCATCTTGTTTCCCCAAGCATTGTCATACTTCAGAAAAAGGAAAATGTAATACTCTCCTCACAAAAATCCCCCTGATAAGTCCTTAATGAGAATGGTTTACCTTTCCCATCCTTTGTCATCCTCGTGACAATCATAGTAAAGAAGTATTGGGAATAAGACATCCAAATTGCAATGCCCAGTTGTCTGTAACAGACAGAAGGTGCATGCTTTAGTCCTTAACCTTTGAAGTAGTCTGAGGTTTTTTTTGAGTGGCTGGTTGTTCCACCCTCTTTCTCCCAGGTTCCCAGGGCTGCAAAAGGAGAGAACAGGAATCAATCAGCCAGTCAGTCCAATTACAGCACACGGAGACTACTGCTGTCTTTCATGGAGGGCATGAGTGAGGAATGAAAAAAACTCATTTGTGCAACAAGGGTTACAGAGAGAAAAGAGAATGAGACTGTAGCAGCACATGCCTCTGAAAGTGGCCCACGCAAGAGAGAGGTGAGCCTCTATCCATTATTTCCACTTGGTGAGGGGAAAACATCTCTTTATATTACTCTTTTGAAGTATGTTATGCAAATGTCTTCCCTGACTAAAAATTTTTGCTCTTTGTAACTGTAGGGGCCTGACAGGCATTCCCTAGCAAATCAAGTTCTAGCAGCTTACCATGGTACCTCCCTGGCTGTCTGTGCCACCCCTGCCACTGGGGTTAGTCTCACTGCAGAGTCAGCAAAATGGACAAAACAGGGTACGCTGATGCCTCAGCTGCTCCAGTTCGCTGCTTGGCGGTTTAAGTTAATACATCAGACATGGGCTAGAGCACCTGAGGTATGGGCACACATCCCTGCAGCTGGAGGGGATGATTATCTTTTAAACTACTTTGAGTAGGTTTATGAGATAGTATCTGTCAGAGTGATTATCTTAGCACTTGATTAGCTTCCCATTGTCTACACAAGCAGGCCACCAGCAACCTGCCCAGGTATTGTCTGTGCCCAGCCCTTGAAGCAGTAACCCATGGGAAATGCTGTAGTACGTCCCCTATGTATAGTTGGTTTGTAGAGCTGTTTGCCTTGCAGTATACTGTATTGGATTCAATATGGAGATGATTTTGTAGATGATCTGCCCGTCTAATTCACAAGGGAAGCCATTAGTTTCAAAGGGTGACTTACAGCATTGGAGTCAATAGATGATGTGTCTGCTTTAGAAGGCAAGCTTGTTGCTTCAGTATGAAATACTGTGTATCCATTGCAATTCCTTGTGCAATGCATTTACTTCAGTGCATGGATGTATATGTGTGCATGCCTTTTGGGGTGTGTATGTGTGTGGGAGCACATGCAGTTTGAATAGCTAATAGGCACAGCAGCCTTTATGTCTGTTTGTTCTCTACAGAAACTTTGTTAGGAAAAGCAAACTAGTAGGCACGACACTGAAACGGCATGGGGGACTATTCCAGGTTTGGGGAAACACAGAGGTTTCCATTATCAGGGACTGATATCACTTGTTGTAGACACTGCAATGAAGAGAGCTTCAGAAAGATGATGGCTGCAGTCCTCAGTACTGAGTCCATTTCGTGCGGGCAAGAGTGGGCTTGTCTTTCAACTCAAAACCCACAGAACTCAACTGTATCCAAAGATACTGCACTCAGCAAGATCCAGCGTGAGCACAGACTCTTGAGTAACAGTGATCAGTAGGAATAATTCCTGTTTCCAAGAACATATGCATGCTGGGGCTTCTTCTGGGTGGGTCACATGCTGCTGATGATTTTCATGCAGAAGATAGTTAAGTATAGCTAGTACAGACATGCTCTCCCAGCAGCAACACAGTGGATGGTGGTGGACATTCAGGAAAGGATTTTTCTACCACTGCACAGCTGGGCTAGACTTTGAAATGGGAGATCAAGAAATGAATAGTATAAACATGATTTTTAGGAACTGGCAGCTCTTGTCAGATGATAATTCTTCTTATGGCTGTGGGCAACTCAATTTTTTTTGCTTTGTTTTACTCTTTTCTATCTAGGAGATAACATATATGGTACAGACCATATCTTACCGAGGCTTTATGGTATCTTACAGTGCAAAGACATTCTAACATAACTCCATGTCAGGGAGAAGTCAAAATTAACAGTAGTAAAAAGAGTGATGTAAATCAAGCAGGATTTGGCCTCCAGCAAAACATCTGTAAATGAAATGGTAAGATCTGCATGCTAATCACCTTTTACAAATGAGAACTGTGTACTTAGGCCAGCTTTACATAGGGACAAATTTTGAGAAATCTTTCCTTTAGCTGAGCTGCTCTGAGTTTATCCCAGTAGAGTTAAGACTATCAACATGTACACATTATGGAAGGCCTGCAAATTAGAAAGGAAACACAGTTTTCCTATAATTAGCCTACAGAATTTTCCACTCTTTCATCCTCCCTTGTTGCTACACACCTTTCTTCTTTTTACTGAGTGATTATGTGATTTATACGACAAATGCAACTGCATTTGCAGCACTGTACTTAGTGATTACCAAAAAAAAAGAAAGTAAACGTTTACTTTCCTTGCCTACTTCTCCTTTGTCTGCAGGCGCCCCCAGGAGAAGAGTTGTGGAAATCTAAAAGTCCTCTTGATATTATACCGCTTGTTGCGTCTTAGAAATGTTTCTCTAAATTGGATCAGCCATCACTTCCTATTAGTACAACTAGTCTTTTCAGTGATGACATTACACAACAGGCAAGGCTGTGATTACTTAGAGTCATAAGACTGGTCTTGTGAATATACTCTTGTGTCCTACTGCATTCTGAGGGGAGAGTGCTTTGCTTTGCAAAACTACTGCAAAGATTTGAAATCTCAAGTGGGTGTGGAATGGTGTACAGCTGCTCTCAGCTCTTTAGTATCCTCTTTGGCATTATGCAGCATGTCTTAGTCTCTTCTGTGTCCGTTTTCATAGACACTGTCTAGTTGACCTCATTTTGCCCAATGGATGGGAGCAAATATCCAGATTGCCATGCTCTTGTGAAGACTAGGAAGCCTTCTTTGGAGGAAGTATATCAGGACTGTAGGGACAGGTCTCAGGTTGTGCAGTTCAGTGTCATTCTACTGACAAGGCAGTGACCTAGAAGATAGACCATAGGTGTTTCATCTGTGGTACTCCCTCTCAATGTGGTCTACAACACCTTTTCTGAAATGCTAACAAAGTCTTTCATTACTCAAACATTCCTACCTGGGGTAATGCTTCCAGAGGAGTGTGTCGCTGTGAGATATATGAAAGAGAGGATATCACTCAGAAACCATTGGAAAAGGAACAGGAGATGCAGCCTGTGGATAAGGCAAGGTTGGGAATTAGTTTAGAGTCATAGTAAAAGAAAATCAATAAGCACTCGATGTAGGACTGAAGGGAAGACACGACTGCCCTCTCTCAGCTGCTTACTATGGCATAGGTCACCTCATTTGCTGAGAGGCCAGGAGACAATGTATCCTATCTGCCTTTACTCTCTTTTAAGTTAATTCCTTGAGTTCATTGCTGACTTCCATGCTGCCCTTCAGAGGTTAGAATACAATCCACCCTGCCCTCACTACTTGTGGCATATATTTCTTGCAATCCCACTTACGCTGTTGTAACAAGAAGGGCTGGCATGGCCAGTGAAAGGTACCCTTTCAAAATTTGGGTTCCTCATACACCAAATATTGGAAGAACTGCAGACAACCTGGAGACATTCAGGTTGCAGGTTAATATTGGGCAGTATTCATTTTAAGACTTTGCATTTTAAAACTTTAGAACAAAGCATTATCCAGGGCAGGAGGTTCTTAAAATCCTTATTTGCCTGAGCTGTCTTAGTGGATTAATGGGGCCAGGTATTATCAGTGAAGCAAAAGCCCTCAATTTGACTTTTTGTCTGGTCTCCTTTTCTTCCAAGTGGATGGAATTAGGGAATGTTACCAAGGCAGAGAACAATGTGCTTGATGCCTTTTATGGGAGAATAGGCACATATTTGCAAGTCACTAAAAAGTGTTTCTTCCCTCCAGTGGCATTCAGATGCAGTCCCACATTGTGCTTGCTCTCTTCCCCAAAGAGAATTTTGCTCTTTGCGGAAGTATAGCAGGGGGTTTCAGTGAGTCCTTAGACAGCAGAACTGTGAGTATTACAGGCTCTGGCAAGAAAGGGTGCACCAAAGTGGGCTCATAAACACCACACAGTAATAACTTTGTGAAGAATATGAAAAGGACTTCCTCCAAGCAAAACAAACCCAAGCTTCTAAATTCTTCACTCATAATGAAGATAAACTATTGCAGTTTTCACTTGCAAGACCAGTTTTCTGATTTTATTGTAGGTTCCTCATGCTATATAGGTCTTATTTAAAAATGAAAAAGCAGACTCCTCCAGCACAGCCCCGTTCTGATCTCACTAGACAAATCTGGGATAGATCGAAGGAAGTCAGTGACCTAATGTGGATGTAAAGTCAGTGTGAGTGAAATAACAGACAGTCCAGCAGCAGCTAACTCAGCTGTGTAGGTGCCTGTGTACACAATTATTATAGTGACCTCAAAAGGAAACACGTATGAGGCGATCACTTCACAGAATATATGTGAAACCTTCCTCATAAATGTTTAAATACTCAGCATTGTGGTGCAGTCCCTTCAGCAAAAACAAGTGCATTAGCACAGAAGAGAACTGCTTGTGGAAGAGGTAGAGTATTCCCACCTTCCCCTCGTTCTTGTCCACTCCCATGGTTGTGATAACCCTTCACCCCTTCATTCCTTTTGTGCTAATTTTTTCTTAAGGAGACGAAGTGCTGCAAGAAAAATAAGCAGTTGGTTTAAGTCAACAACAACAATAAGAATGTGGAAAAATAAACCCTCAGAATACTATTAAAAGCCCCGAGGTCGTAAGTGCCAGGACAGTGGCCTTCCAGTGCACCTGGAGTAGGAGACTCTACAGCACAGTGGCAAATCTGTGAGTTCTGCAAAGGTCCAAAATGTGGATGTTGGTGGTATAGAAGTTAGGGAGCCCTTGGACCAAAACCTGCAGAAGTTGTCCCATGATCTGAATATCTCCCTAGAAACCCCAGAAATGTTGGCCACTGTGGCTGTGAATTGGTCCCATTCCTGAGTGAACCTGCAAAGCACAAGGTGTACCTCCAGGCTGCTGCTGCCAAGGGTTGTCATACAGAGCTCCCCTGTACTAGAGCGTTTATGCAGCTTTATCCCACGCAGCTTTATTGCCTGAAGTCTTCAAAGCAGGATAATTGTATTAGAAGAACACACCCTGCCTCTCAGCATAACTTATTAGCCTGGGCTGAGTAACCCACTCATCTAGCTTTACTGTTTCCCATTCCAGAGCTGGGTAGGACCACAAAAAGTTGCAGCTCCCTGCACTGTGTCCCACTGTCTCATTAGACCTCATATTTCTCTGTGTGTGACAAAGGGACAATTCTCAGCTGATTCTGTTTTTCTGAAAGGCCGCCTTTGTCTCACGTGAGTGGTGCTGATACATGGAAAGCTACTTGGGTGGTCATAATGGGGTACACATAGGTGCCTTTGAAGGACTAAAAAAGTTCTCTGTGCTGCATCATGGACTGTATCATTACAATGGCAGTGACTGTTTCCTAGAATAAATGCATGCTTTTTCCATGACAATCCTGGTAATACTAGTGAATGTCCCAGGTAATCTGTAAGAGTGTGCAATGGGGTCCCTGAGCATCCCTTATCACTGTGGGATGGGACCTCTGGGACTTGCGCAGCTGGCAATATTGAGCAACAGCTCCCAGAACTCCTCGGGAAAGCAACATTGAAATATATGTGGTACGCTTCTGTTGCCCAAACTTAGGAGCCTAGTGCCATTTCAGATATTCTTATGTATCACTCTCTGGTTTGCATCTGCTAGTTTAGAAGGTCACAGGTCTCCCATAGGCCCTGTGTCAGATCTGCCATAATCCTGCAGGTGTCATGGGTACACACCAGCACATCTTACATGTCACCACAGAAAGACCTGTGTTAAACAACTGAATTGTGCCAAGGGCGCTGGGGCAGCTGAGGTGGCAGGAAACTGGGGGTATCTACAGTAGAGACAGGGGGAAGCAGAAATAATAAAGATAAGTCCAAATAACAGAGGAACAAGCTCAGGGTTCAGGTGATGGGTTAAGAGTCAGGTGGCCTGCATCCAGTACCCTGTCACAAGCTCTTGAATAATAGGAGGTTAATTAAATTATTAAATAATCCTGAAATCATTTTTCTTTGTCTTGCGTTTGCCATCTGCTAAACAAGAGATGATAATTCTCTCTTTTCAAGGAAGCTGTTTAGTGTGGGGCTTAAACTGTTATTGCATGTCTGCACAGTGCACAGTACCACATGGATTCTCTTTTTTGTATTCTCACAAATAATAGAGGGAGGGGGAGGAGAGAGGGAACTGTTCATCCTGCACTTCTTCACACTTTCCATCTCTTTGCTCTTCTTCTGAGGCTGACTCTCTGAAAACCATAGTACAAAGGAAGCATGGCTGTCCTCCATTATACTTACACTCCTGCAGTTTGCGCTCAAAGCATTAAGATAGGTCCTTATCCAAGTCACTAAAACCACACTGAGTCTCACTTTTTAATCTTTCTCTTGATTAGCTGTTTGTTTGCTTTTTTCCCCCCCTTAAACTAGAGCACCCTTCCCTCTTTCTCTAACACATTTCCCTGCTTTTAAAAGTGTATCTGTTGCCCCAAGTGAAGCTGAAATGAATGAACACGTTATGTGGTGCTTCAGGGAATTCCTCAAGAATTGATTCAATTCTTCTGGGATCTGTATTCTGAGAACTAAGAGCATAAGTGCTGCAAAACCTGTTTGTGAATCAAACCCAGACATTAATATATATTAATGTGTATGTGTGTGTGCATGTGTGCGCATGTGTGTGTGTGTGTGTTAAAGAAAAAAATAAAGGTTGACACGAAGGAAGAAAATGAGATGCAGAAAAAAAGACCAGGATCCTGAGGGTTTTTGGGTATGTTTTTTTAAGTGAAAGCTAATGGAATCCAATATAACTGTTGAAACCTTGTCATCCTTGCTATCAGTGAGAGCCTTTGAATAAGCTAAATCCTTAATCAGTATAGCCTAAGACCCCAATGACTATGTGTAGAAGTGTTAGTCCAGATAAATCCTTGAAGGTTTCAAAGATTTGAAGAGCACTGGCACTTTTCTGTGTAGTGCCTGCCCTTTGTCCTTTTCTCCATGATGTCATTATTGAAGTTTTACACTCACTATGCATGGTGTAAGTTGACATTGACAGTTTCAACACTTTCACACTGACTCTGGAGGATTGTTAGCTTTGAAGCTATTTGGCCTTGAGCAGTGAATTCTTTTTTTGAGCTCATACTGGCTTATAATATCTGAGAAGGTTTGCATCAGTATAGCCCCAGCTTGAATTATGAGAGGAGGCTGGTTTCCAAGTTGGAACTGATACCCACATGATAGGAATAGAGAACATTATCCCATTTCAGATGGGCAGCAAAGTCAGTGTTCCTGAATCCCCCTGGGATGCAACAATGAGTTTTCATTTTAACATCACAGTTAAAACAACATCGACAGCATGGGTTTTCTTGTAATCAGAACTCTGAAGAGCAGTTAGGCTTGGAAGTGACGGTAAGAATATGCACTCTTCTGCCCTGTGATCTGTTTGTTATTAGGCTTTTTAGAAACTTCTGTATGGGGCCAGAGGCATATTTCATATAAGTGTCATTCAAGTATTTTGCAAAAATAAAAATAAAAATGCTGTGTAGGGATTTAGAGTATCAAAGCACACAAACACTAACAGCAGAAAGAAGGTGAGCTGTTCAGATGCTTACTTATGTGCATTGTCCCATGGAACTTGATCAGGATGATACACATGAGCAAAGACTTAAAGGCTGGGTCCAAAGCCTCAGGTATTATTGGACATGTTGGTGGTAGGTTTTGAGGCTCCTTCACCTGAAGCCAGAGGCTGTGCTCTGTACATATGTACCTTTAAGGAACGAGGCCCTGGCACCTGCAAAGATGAATGGCTGTTGTAATAGAAGGTTGCAGAAGAGAAAATCTTCCAGGAATTGTGAGCTGAGTCTGTATCTGTCCTTAACAAAACTTCTAGCTTTCCATGGAGTTTCCTGGTAAGGATAAAACATGATAGTGCAACATTCAACTACATAAAACTTACTAGCTCAGCAGGTAAAATGCCATGAGCTGATAACTTCACTGAATACAAAAGGCATGGTGGAGTTCAAAATGTAGTATTCTTTTCTAAAGCTCTCAACAGACCATATCAAGAGTAAAGGCACCTGAAAACTGGAAGAGTAACAATTGAATTAAATTTAATTATTTCAGAATACCTGTTCCAGTCTTTTAAATAAGGATGAAAATGAAATGTCACTGAATCAGGACAAAAGTATTTTTACCACCTGTGTGTATATTTAGCTGTAATCCTTTAGCCAGATATTGTGAACAAAGCTTATTTAAACAGCCTTGGATCTCCATTACAGCCACAAACACAGCTATCTTGAGTCCTTCTCCAGAAATTTTTTTGAATCAGTAAAAATTTTTTGTTGGATACCCTAATAAGAAATATTCACCCATTGCAAATCCCAGAACTATGGAAAGACCAAGGAAAATTTTAGTTTTTGAAGAGACGCCAAAACCTCAACACGGCAACAGTATATTCATATGAATGATAAATAAAAGATTCTTCCACAGAAATTTTGGCAGTGGTTCATGCTTTCTGCCTGCACATCCCAACAGCTTCCCTCTGCCTTGCAGTCTGGATTCAGGCAGGCAAAGTCCTGCAGCTCACCTGGTTCCTGTACCCTCAGCAGTGACAAGAGTCTGTCCTGAGGCTGCCCCACTTGAATTGGTCTCAGGTGGGACTAGTGTCTGGGTGGGAATGACCACACTGGGTAGACACTGATTAACTACTGTCCTTGGGGTGGGGAGTCTTCTCAGTAAGAAGAGAGAAAGGGATAGTTGCCAACACACAGGCTGCAGCCCACTAGAAAAAAGCCCTTTTAATTGTCTTCTCTGGTCAGTTCCACTGACCAGAAGGTATGTAGGATGCATCCTCAGATGAAGCAATTTCTGTAGCCTGCTCACCAAAAGGTGCAGGAAGAGTTTCTTCCTCTCATGAGCTTCAGACTCTGGAGTTTTCCTGTCCATCTCTTCTTTTGTCTGAAGGTCAATCTTCCCATCTATTCCTCCCATCTATTATTTATGCTTATGATTTAGGGGATTCAACCTTCATGACCAGTCTTACAGGGCAAATCTGTTTTCTGTGCTCTGGAATAAAAACACATTTGCAAATTTTTTTCCTGTTGCTTCTCGTGCTGTCGTACCATGGTAAATAAATGAATGATATCAGCAAACACCTGAGCAAAGGTATTTTACTTGTTTTGGCCACAACAATCCACATGCAAGGCAATAATCTTATATTGATATAAAATATCTGTAGAGCATGAAATTCTCACCAACAGTATTATAATGTTAATCAACTCCATCTCTGAAATTACTTAAAACTCCCATGAGTGTGAGTAAGAACAGAACTTGATTCATTGATTTTGCTGGACTGTCTTCCACTAAAGCCGGGAACTCCTGCATGTGTAAGATAATGGGTTGACTGCTTCTGAAGGATGGATGGAATTTTAAAGTCCTGGAGAGCACAAAAAGGTACAAGGAAAAATGACCATCTCAACCAAGTATAACCTTATTAAAATGGTGTAAAATGATAATGTGCATTTCATCATTCAACTTCTTTACTTGAATACTGGGTAAAATAAAATGAAATCTACTGCCGAAAGTACTTTAGGCCAGATCCTCAGTCAGTGTAAATCACCATAAATCACTTAAATTAAAGGGCTAATACTAAATTTCACCCACACAGAGTAAGGTTAAACAATTGCACAGAATTATCCGTGCAGCCTGTACAACCTGTGGCACTTCAGTACCAGTGCTCTGGAGTCTGCTGGTCTTACTGTACTTACAAATTGCCCCTGGCTATCTTCTCAGTAAGTCACCAGAAATGTAACAAAAATCAATACAAGGAAGGAAAAGAAGTCTTCTTGCTGCTATGATTTTCTTCTACTTATATACAGGCTAAAATGTTCATAAAAGGACTACCTCTGAAGCTTCAAATCATAAATTTTTTCTTTTCAGTAATCTAGTTTCTCAACATATGGATTCATTTTACTTTTAAGCAGTGTCGTTCTGTTTGGTTTAGTCATGCTGCCTTTTTTTAAGGCACAAAAATACTCTATCTTTGTTCTGAGAAGAGCCATTGTTCTCCTGTAGTAAGTGACAGCTAGTTCTTAGAGAGGTTGGGTCAAAACTTGTCTTATAGCTGCTTGATTTGGCCCTATGTGACACTGGTCCAGGACCCGACTCCTGACTAGTAAAGTTTAGATAACACAGCATAATGTGTCAAAATCTCTGGTCAGGGTGAATTTCCTCCTCTTGTTCGGTTAAAGATAAAAGCATTTTCCAGATAAGGACTTAGGAATATGTATGTGCTGCTGTCAAGAGCTACGATAAAATTCTAATTGGCTTTCCATGACAGTTACTATATCATTTATTACCCAAACTCTCAGTTGCTCAGTGATTTATCTCATTTCCTATCAAATACTTTGGTACAGAACTACAGTCTCCACGTAACTACTGTTTTCATTCAATGTGGTATTTCCACAGATGTGGGGTGGGCAAATGGGTGACAATCAACAATAGTGAATATTTCCCAGAACATGAGTGTGGATTGACACCATCCCAGGCTTGCAAAAAAATGTGGTTTTTTTGTCTGAAGCCCCAACATTTCCTATAAAGACAGAGTCTCACTTATTTATTTATTTTTGCCCACAGTGCATTTGTGAATGGCAAAGCAGCACGAAATGTGGTGTGGAGCAAACATTGACTGGTCCAGGGTTCCCCTGAGGGAATTACTTGAGCACTGGTGCATCTTTGGGAGTCGGAAGAGCAACCTGAGGTGGATGTTTAAAAATTACTTACCTTTGACTCTAAGCATAAAAAGGGAATAAGACTTAATTACCTTAGAGACGAAAAAGGACCTTGATCAAATTTGGGTTTTTCATCATCTTGCCATTTTTAACATCGCCAAGTGGTGGGGAATTGGGGCAGAAGATGTGAAATATTTACAGAGTTTGGGAATAGCAAAGGGAGCCAGATAGGATAGAAGGTTAATGCCATCTTTAATATGGAAAAACTACTTTCTCCCTGTGACATACGCCTATAGGATAATCTTGATATATGCATGAGTGTGATCAAAATGTCAGCCAGACTTTCATTAGTTTCCACCTCCCCTTTGAATGCTCTTCAACAATCCAGAAGCTGAAAGAATCTAGAAGTGGAGATTATCTAGATTATACAGCTACAAGGACACAGTTTTGGAGAGGGGCAAAAGAAATTTGTCAGATAATTCCTCTTCACCCCTGTAAGACTAATGAGAAATGGAAGGCTTTCACTGTGTGCATGAGTGTATGCTCTGACACCTGTCTCGGGGCCATGCTACACAAGATGTACCTTGTTGCATCAACGTAATGACTGCAGGGCTTGGCAAAGCTGAACCTTTGGCTAGGAAGAAAAGGGATACTTTGGGTTTTTTAATACAAGAACTGTAAACAATGCCTAATGTAAATTCTGCTTTTTTATTCCTTTCTGCAGCATGATTGCATAAGGATGTTTAAGGATACCTGAAAGTGGTAGATGAGACAAAGTAAGAGGCAAACCCAAGAAGTACTCAGGATTTTCATAGAGAGACCTGAGTGTCCTTAGCTGACAGCTTTCAAATGTTAGGGACTTCCCTGGGAGAGGACCTTCCTCTCCTGACAGCAAGCAGTCTCTTACAGCATTTGGCCTATAAGATCCCTCTGTGCTTTTGTCTCTGCAAATACACCTGCTTTGTTTGGACAGGATTTATCTCATCGTATACTAATTTCTCTGAACTCTGGGGTTATGCGTGAGGGGCATCTGAAAGAACAAGAGAAAATCTTTAAACTGGGCTTCTTGTTAACACCATAGCAGTGGGATTTGGTTGCCATCTGCTTGCTGAACCCTGATAAGTCACATGCAGCCTTGCTGGGATACTTGAGAAGACATCCCTGTTGCTCTCCTCTATCTCTGCATGGAAGGCTCCATTGATTACCTGCAAAGGAGCTGGTGCCTGATAAACAAATAAACGTAAGGCTGCTTCTCAAAGCTTTGTAATATTTATAGTGCCAAATTCCTGAGGCTGCGTTATCACAGACCTGTGCAACCACTTACTGAAAAATAAAGGTCTCCTGATGTTTTATATCTCCCGAAAATCCACATTGCAAAAGTCAGCATTAACATGTCAGTGGAGTAGTGAAACACTTGGGACTGACTAGCAGCTGCCCAAAGAATCAATGAGAATTGTGTGGCCGTTTTATAAATATTATCTTTATTAGTAATAATAATAATGATTATTAAAGTAGTATTTGTTAGTGCTTTACATAATAAGCCAGCTGGCCCCTGCCTCAGTGAGCTCACTGTATCAGCTACATGACAGAGAGGTGTTTAGAAACAAGATTTGGATTCTTCTCACACCAAACAGAGAGGTTCAGTGTGTGTCCCACACAGTTTCCCAGGGCACAAAGGAAAGCACAAAGGAATCACAGAACAAAGGAAGAGGAGAAGAGATCTGAGGAAGAACACAGAAGATGAATTTGCTGCAAATCCATGGAACAAGATTTTGGAATTACAGGTGTTGGATAAGAAGATGAGAGGCTTAGAAATACTTGTGGCAATGAATCTTGGAGCAAAGTGCAGAAGAGGGGGCTAAAGATAAACACAATGTTAGTAGTAAAAGTGACCAAACCAAAGTGGGATAGTAGTCTCTGGAGGAAAGAGAGAAATGAGGGGAATAGAAAGAAGAAACTGTACATTGAGAAAAACATAGTGGGTACCTGCATGTATCTACATCTATAAAGCAAAGGAATGTAACTCTTCCTTACCAGTGTATACACAAAAGCCAACAGTCAAACCAGGGTTTGCTATCAACATGGCTATTATAAACAAGAAGGAACGGGTAACTGGGACAGTGGGACAAGAGAGTTACAGTGCATTAGAACAAGAATATAAGGTGAATTTCTAAAGCCTGGGATCATGTATTTCTCACAATAAAGCAAACAAGGCAACTGGCAGAGTTCTATAGGGAAAATGACATCACTGCAGATTTTTAGGGATAATCATTTAACTGGATTAGCCCCAAAGTGCTGTGTCTAAAATCAGCATCCCTGTCTCTTTATGTACTCCAGATGAAACACATTAGCAGAAATATGGCAAGGGACATTCACAATGCACTGTTCTACATTATCAGCATTTTTTGCAAATCTGCAATTAGTCTAAAGGGCCTGGGTAAATTAGGCCTCTTGATAAATGAAGCACCTAGACAGGTCTCAGATTTATTGGATCTAGCTGTCCTGCTGTCCAGAGCCTGTCGGCTAGGCTGTGGAACAGAGATGGTACAGTGGGAAAGTCTATGAAGCCAACATAAATGTGAACTGCTGAGCAAATGGTGAAAAGCCCTGACTGGGACTGCTGACTGATTAGCTTTGAAAGTTTCTGCCAGGAACAGAGCAAGTTTAAAGAGAATGCAATGAGTGAAGAAATGAAAAGAGCCTCTGCAAACTTTAGTATATATGCATGGAATCTTGCATTTTTGTAGTGACAGGGACACTTAGTGCCTGACACATAGATGCACACATATATACTCGCGGGGGGGGGGGGGGGGGGGGCGGGGGGGACAGGATGGCGTGCAGGGGGAGGAGGCAGAGAAAGCTAGTATTTTCACATTGCACAAATTCTGGAGAGGAAAGATGCAATATTTTTAACACTTCTCCTTCCCCTGACCCTAACCAAGTCTATTTCACCTGTGATTATTTGCACTCCTGAAGGGAAGTCTGGTGGCTTCTGTTATTTTTCACCTCCAGAGCCATTTTAACGAAAGCAGTATTGTACGGTAGGACATCTTTGATACATACAGCTATTTGCTTGCATGCACAGCCCTGCTCCTAGCTATTTTAATACCTCCCCCCAGCTAACCAGCACAAAATACAGTTGTTGTCTCCTGGGAAGAAGGAATAGTCTAGAGGAAGGGAGAAGGTATAGGGACTGTCCATATTATTCTCATTTATATCTTGAGATCATCTGCAGTGATTTCCAACTAAAGTGTGGTGACACCTGCCAACTCCTCTGCTGTTGCTGTTGCTCTTGCTGAACTCAGCTGAACAAGCCAGTTAGGATTTTCCAGCAGATGTTCAGATGTTTTTCTTCTCTCCTTCTCTTTCTTTTCACCTTCTGTTTTGAAAAGCCCTGTAGGACCCCAGAAAAGGTTTGCAACTGTCCATAGCTTCTCAGAAACAGACCACATCCAAAGTTCCAGCTTCCTATTAGTTACTGCAGTGCTCAGATCACCAGAGCTCATAACTGAGCATAAAGACACTCTGTATTAGTTGTGGGAAGGGGGAAGAGCAGTAGAAGGATCTGAAATAGCTGCACCCATTTGTTTCTGAAGGGAATGTGGTATGCTGCCACTTTTCTCTGACTGCTTCCCTGCTCCCTGATCACTCAGCATTCTTTAGTAAACCCACATTGATTTTCCTGTCGATAGCATTCCCTCCAATCACAAAGAAACCGTCAGTGCCAAACAAATGGCCAGTGTTTTCCTGCAGCACACTTAGATCTTCCACCTTGTAAAAAGCTTACTTTGCTGCTGCATCTCTCCTTTCAAATGAGTACTCCCTATGTGATCTTAGAAGAAAGAGAAATTTCTTGTGCCTATCAGGGACCCAAATTCACCCTGGAAGTGCACAGTGTATCCAATTACACTGCAGTTTGATCCTGCTACTTTTCATGGCCTTCTAAATTATGGAATTAAAATGGTTTAGTGGAAGAAAGGATGGGTGACAGTAGCAGTGTTAAGAATTTAGAATGTGCCTTCTCATATATTAAAAAAGGCTCTTTGAATATCATCAAAGAGATTTAAGAATTTTTATTCCTTTTTAAAGCTGTTTTAAAACTGATTAGACTTTTTAGAATAGACTTCATCTTATGCCTGACTGTCGCTCTCTCTCTTTCCCACACTTTCCTCACAAGTCTTCCCTCCTGCTGATTAATCAAACTTTTCTTTGTTAATATATGGCACTTCTGCCAAAATATTACCATTTTGCCAAAGACTGAAGCAGGCAGCCCAGCACTGAGACCTGGCACTGTTTTGTGTTAAGGTCTCCTAAACGCTGTATGTGTAAAAACTAGGGAGAATCAGCACTTTTCCAACCACTTACTCTTTCCAAAAACAGCAAAAATCCCTGACATTAGTCTTGTAGCAATGCAAAAGAAAAAAAAAACAAACCCACAACCAAAACCCAAGTGGGGAAAACATGGAGTGAAGCTACAAGTTCTGGTGTCCTGGGCACTTGAAAAGGCTAAAATAACCTGCTCGGAAAATGTCTGTGTGCTCATCAGTGGAGAGGTGAGGCCTGATGAATGTCTGTTTGTCTCTGCATGAATGTGCACTTACTTATGTTGAGGCTGAGGGCATCTGCACTCATGAAGCCTAGCCTATGCAGCAACACCTTGAAAATGTTGACATTCACCATTTGAAAGTAATTAGCAGTGCTGTTGTCTTTAAAGTATTCCCTATGTTGAAAACGCTTACAATAATAAACACTAATTTCTTTCAAACAGTAAATTGGAACCACTGCATCTGGGTGGTGTTCCATTTGTGAGTATAGATAAATATATATATGCATATATGTTCATGCGTGTGCATATGTGTAGATACGACTCTAACATGCAGCACACAGGCATGCCTGCCAGAAACAGAGACCTTTGGTGTACATTATTCATGTTCAGGAAAGAAAATAAGAGGTAAGGTGACTTACACAGGGCTAAAGAGAGAAAAGCTGACAGGCTGTCCTGCATTATTTAAAGGGGAGAAAGCACAGTCTTGTGGTTCAGGCACAGAACTGCATATGGTGAGCTCTGGGCACTGGGACCAGTCCTGCCAGAGCAAGTCCCTGGCTGTTGAGGGCCTAATAGACCAGGGCCCTGATAAAGGGGATTTCAGCAGCCTTGATTATCATCAGGAGGAGAGGTGAAGGGGTGACTGACTCTTTCTGAACTGTAGGATGTGAAACTGGGCAATGAGAAAATAAAGTGTCCAAAGTTAGCAGGTGCTTCTTAACAATCTAGATGATGACCTTTACTCACAGTAAAGGACCTCCTGGGACTAGCACTGAGGTTTTGTTCATAAATGCTTATCAAATATATTGACATTCTCAGCTGCTCTGAGCTGAGTTGCAAGATGTCCTCACTCCATGAGCGACAGGTTGCTAACAAGCCTGAATCTCTTCTCACACTGGTGTAAATCAGAAGCAACACCAAAACAGCCAAAGTAAGCCACACTCATCAGACTGAAATGAGTGAGGGGAAAATCATGCCTCATTTTGCTTGTCAGTTTACAGATAAATTGGAAATCACATGCTTGGCCCTAATTAAACAGTTTAAAATGAAACAGAAGTTCAGTTCAGCTTCCTCAACCCCCTAGTAAAAATTAACCTACCCCACACTGCCAGCAATAATTAGGTAAAGCCCGATGGGACTGTAAAGTTGCAGATGAAAAAAAAATCCTCCCAGTAAGGCATTGCCCTTACTGACAGTGGCAGAAACTGGGATCAGAGCTTGCCTTCAGGACCAGGGCTCCCAGAACCACACAGCCCTTGCACAATTCTTCCACTGCTCTGTAAAAGCCAGGGTGAGATTTACTGTGGTCATACATGGGAGCTGCATTAGGCCAAAAAATGAGTGCTTTAGAAAATCATCCTCACATGTGTGAATAATAATTGGAAGGCAGGTTGGGGGTGGCTCTCCAGCATGATGCCTCTCTGCAGGAACACTTGCAGTTTCCTGCAGAGCAAGAACAAGCAGGAGGTCCATTAACTCCTAAAGACCCATCCTGGGACATCCCAGCTCGCTTTGGTTTGGCAGGAAAGGAGGAGGAGGACATGAGCCCTCTGGGTTTGCAGGGCTTGTGCTGGATGATCTGTGGAGGTCTGCTGAGCCTTGGCGCTGCACCATGCAGGTGGCCTGTGCCACTCAGAAAATTTGATGCTGGTGACAAATCTTGGGAGAGATCCACAGAGGGACACCCTGCCTGGTGGTGTGCTCTTCAGCAGGGATACCTGTGGCCTCTGCCTGCAGAAGGGAGCTGGGGTACACAGATCTGCCCCCACCCTGACCTAGGCACTGGTCTGCCATGTACTCATGTGGGTCTTTGGGTGGCAGCAGAGGATGAGTGGCTCTTCTCCATTTCAGTCTGTGGGTGCTCATTTCGAGCTGTGTTTGCAGTTTAGGTAAGGGAGAATCCTTAGAAAGAGTAAGGTGACCAAAAGTGACTGTTTGTACATTCCTCTGAGGGAAGGGGAAAACAGGCATCTGAACTTGTTAGCATCCCCATACAAACCTACTTGTCTCCCTCTTGGTCTCTCTGTGCCTTTGCCAGCTGCTGGCATTGCCTTTAGACACCAGCACTGGCAGAGGCTTTGTATCTCTCGCATTCAAAGTACTGTAAAACATGACCAAACAGGGAATAACAGAGGCTGTTAAACATGCTTTAAAAGTTCTTTAATTTGTTGTATCATGATAACTGCACTTTAATAAAAGCAATCAGTGGTCTTAATAACCATACAATAAACTGTTATTTATATGAGTCAACATGCCAGGCTAGGCCTTCCAGGTGTGCCCCAGATTTTGAATTATCGGAGTGATCCAGAGGGAGGATGCTGTCTGACAGAACCCAAACAAGGCTTATAAACAGGTGCCATTTTGCCTAGTCGCATCTAGGGGTATTCTGGTTATATTAAGCGCCTGGCACAACATGGCACTTTCAGTGCTTTGATTTATTTCAGTATTACACTTAATTGTTTCCTTCTTGCCGAAGCTTTAACATGCAATGCTTGTAAATATAACCTGCGCCCTCCATATGGCTCTCTGGTTTTCCATTTTCAAACGCAATCGTCCTGGAATAATGACTGTGGTATAACTCAATTTGAATTCTGCTGCTGGGGACTTTATTACATAATGCTTTCTAATTGACCCTCATAGTTTAATAAGACAGAACATTTTGCCAGAACATTGACAAAAGTTATTAATTTTCACTTCAGCAGAGACCAGTGTCCCAATTAAATCCCATGATAATGCCTGACTGACTGACTGACCTCATTATGGCTAATGCTTATTAGTCCTGCAGAGAGGATAACATCACACACTGTTAAAATGCCTAAATGAGCACATACAACTATTCAGCATGATTATAATTTACATACATGACTAATTTTACCCCACCAGTCCTTTTCTGGTGAAACTAATGCTGTAAACTCCTGTCACACAACAGGGTAGCTGCTGAGAATTTTGAACCTATCATAAACACAGTCCTGAAGTGTTTTAAAAGGAAACAACACCCAGTTAAATCCTACCTGCCTTCTTGAAAAATGATTATAAGTACACATACTATGTGTACTTGAACTGGTAATGTGCTTGTGCATGTTTCTTTTTAAAAAGTAATTACTTTATTTTCTTTAATGAACTAAAATAATGGCTGAGATAAAACCATTCTGCAAGCATTTTTACATGCCTTACAGTTTAACTGGTCTTTCTCATGCAGGGCTGTGTTTTCACATTCTCTTAGAAGCTTTTTAAATGTAGTGTAGGTAGCAATTTTGCATTCATCAGAACCCTTCCCTCTGCCTCTTTTAATAGTTCCTCTCCAGGAAAACACTTAAGCCAAAAGTCTTTATTATTACATTATATACTATAGTAAGCATATGTTAAAATGTCACCTGTTCTGACAGAGCCCTTCTGCAAGGTGAGCCAGAACGGCTGTGTTTTTCATGTGCCTTTAAAAAAGTACTAGGATAGGGGAGTACAATGTATGTTTTTGTGAAGCATAAGAAGTTCTCACACCTTTTTCCTATGTTTTTAAGTTGCTTTAAACACGTACACCTCATGACATGAAGCATGTACCAATGCACCATCCTCAAGATTTTCTGTGGGTTTATTGCATGCTTTTCCCACAGGACTGTGTATTTGACAAAGGATAACAGTGAAACAGCCTGGATCTAAGACTTTGCTTTGTTCAGAGGCAGGCTGATGTGAAGTTTCAGGAGAGGAATCTACAAGACACAACAAGACTCACAGCTGCTGGTAGGTGAAGATAAATAACAATACCCACCACCACCCACACATATGCAACCTCACCAGGGCCAGGTGACAGCCTAGATTTTCGGGTCAAATTTTTCAGACACCCCAATGACAACACAGTCTAAGTCCCATTGCCTTCCAGTGAGTTTTATCCTCTTATAGTGTATGCCTCTTTGAAAAGACGACTTCAGAGCCTGGTGGCATAGGCTCAGAGTTCATTCTTCTTCAAAATGACCATGAGAGCACAGCCAAGGTCAGCCACAACAGCTGCTGCTGCTGCATAAATGCTGGATGCATGAGAATGACTGTCACGGAGCAGTCCCTTTCCTCATACCAGTCCCTTCAGACATATTACTTTTTCATTCATAAATACCCTGACACATGAGGCTGGGTTGAGTCTTTCAGCCCTGTTTTCAACCACATTTTCTGCTTTCATTGTTTCCAGTCACATACCTCACATGATGCCTTCAACATACTTCCCCTTCAATCCCCATCTTAATCACATTTCATCTTCTGCCATTGTACTTTGGAAAAGAATACAGCAGACATTGTCTACAAAAATGAAGTGCAAACACAGCAGAAAATTATCTCTCAGACATACACAATAGATGTTAGTATTGTTACAAATGAGTGAAGAATTTGGCCCAGCATGTTTGTAAATAAAACCTGGAAAGTGCTGAGAGGTGCTAATTAAGTTGATAGCGTATTCTTGATTTGAAAATAATTATTTGTCTTTTGCCATTTAACTGTCATGTTTAATTTCCAGTATTGTGTCATGTTCACTAACAACATGATGAGACAGCATAGCGTGATCCGTCACTATGTAAAATAAGCCAAGCAATTGTGAATGCATTAAAGAAACATCCGATCACACCATGCACTATATAAACAACGCCTCCAAACAGAAATTAAGATACTGTAAAACAGATCTTCAGTCCTGGTACAAATCTTCTCCATACTCTATTTTGCTGCCACTTTTAATAGTTGTTTTTGAGGGAGGCAGGAAGGAAGGGAGGGAGGAAGGAAGGGAGGGAGGGAGAAAGGGAGGGAGGGAGGAAGGAAGGAAGGAAGGAAGGAAGGAAGGAAGGAAGGAAGGAAGGAAGGAAGGAAGGAAGGAAGGAAGGAAGGAAGGAAGGAAGGAAGGAAGGAAGGAAGGAAGGAAGGAAGGAAGGAAGGAAGGAAGGAAGGGAGGGAGGGAGGGAGGGAGGAAGGGAGGAAGGGAGGGAGGGAGGGAGGGAGGGTAAAGAGAGGGAGGGAGAAAGAGAGAGCAAGGAAGGAAGGAAAGGAAGAAAGAAAAAGGAATGAATGAACCTGCCTGCCTGAGTCTGGAATTTATTAAAAAACCTTCAACAAAACTGCTGATCTGTGTATGACAATCAGCATTTGATCACTATGTCAGGGAGATCTGAGAATATCCAAAACATAAAAATGGCCAAGTCGACTCCAGCTAGCCAACTGAAGGATCACAGTGTCTGTTGGTGAATCACATTTCTTTAATTGAGCCTTCTTAGGAAGAGAAATACTGGGATTTAAAACTCCCTGTGCTCCAGCATGCAAGTGGTTTTTTGTTTGTTGTTTTTTTTCAGCAAACAATCCTTCCAAAATCATTCACAAAGGGATCAACCACAGTTTAGGCATATGGAAACAACACAAAATAAGTACAGGGAAAAGGCTAAAAGGATGGTCTGGAAGCTATGTACAGTGAGGAACAGAAACAACTATAATGTTGAGTTCAGGCTAGCAGAAAGGAGAGTCCAAATATACTTCTGTGAAAGTGGGTTTATGCACACATCGGCAGATGGGAATAAAGAAGCAATATAGGTGAGGAGGTACCAAATGGTGAAACAGATAATAAAAGGCCATAGGGAAGGGGAGGAAGAACAGGTGAAAAATGGAAGTTCATGGATGGTGGTCAGGTGAAGGCCTTGCATGATCACTTGATTGCTTTAGATAATGCTGAGGAGGGTAAGAAAAACAGGTCACGAGTTCAGCAAGGTTTGCAAAAAAAAAAAAGGAGCAAACAGTATGAAAAGAAGGGGTTTTCTCAACAGTTCAGAAGTCAAAATGCTACACTGCAGAAGAAAGTGAAAAGGCAGTCAAGGAACTTGTAATAGAAGACTTCTTCATCTGGGCTGAGTCAAATTTTGGCCCCTAGTCATTTTATGGTGGAAGCCATGTGGACGGGATGTGGGCCTCAGTAACAATAGGTATTCAGAAAGGAACAGTTTCGTCCATTTATTTTAGAACAATAAAGAAGATCATAAAGGTCACAAACCAGTCATGGGAGTTGAACCTAAATAAAATGTTGCCTTATTAGTTCACTCTCAACCTTAAGGGATGCTTTCAGCACTCCTAGAAATGTTTTCTCTCTGTTTCTTGTCACTCATGCAGTCTTTCTCCAACACCTATTCTGAGGAAACAGCTTGCTGCTTTCATTTATACTGTATGGACTGACAACACAAGCTTTACACCTCAGTAGGCTTTCTTCTTCTATACTTCCCTGACCTTTGCAAGCACTTCCTATACAAAAGTCATGGAAGGAATCTTTTGAGTTGAAAGCCCTATATGAATACTGCAGCTCCTTTATAAGACATGTATAACTGGAGACCACTGCAGGAAGTGCTGTCTGAAGCTGTTCTTCTGGTGGTGGATGTAAACAGTCTGACCTGGGCATCATCTGAACTGGTAGTAAGAGTATAAAGAGCAAAACATGGGGATAGTGCATGTCACTTTGTTAAGCAGTACATTCCATGTGGGGATGGAGAAGAAAGAGGAGGAAGGAAGAACTGCCTGCAGGTAGAACACTGGTTGTGCAAGAATTTTGGCTATAAAGCTCTGGAAGGAAACATGGAACAATAAAGACAAACAGTATGTTCCTTCCAAAAATATTTTTACTGTGAAATTAGAAAAGATCCTTCTGTAACAGAAGAATAGCCTCCATCCAGTCACCTTTGGTCTAGAAAGTGGTACATGCTGATAGCAATGTTAAGCCACAGGTCAAGCAGAGATTAATCTATCCCATAAAAACTGCAGGAGAGCCCGAGCAGGCAGAAAGTAATCACTCCATTTGGAACTGGCCCAGGCTGCAGGAGTTAATGCACCTATTCTTGCAAAATATACTGTAAGACCTTTAAAGAGCAGAGTGGTCAGTATCACATCTTAGAAAGGTGTCTGAATGCTCTCCTGACATCATTCTGGGCTGTGCTTCAGCATGGGCTAGGGATGGGGGAAGGGAGAGGAAAGAGGAAAATGCCACCTACAGTACTGTGTTGCCAACACCTAATAAAGAACAAGGAAATGAAAAACTAATCAAAAGTGAAGAAAGGACATGTGAAAAATTTAAAAGATCAAGTCCAGAATGGACTGTGGAAAGGACTGAATGGAAGCAAGAAACAACAGTAAGTAAAAGAAAGCTGAAGAATGGAAAATAACTTGCTACCTAGATAAAGATTAATAAGAATTTTTTTAAAACCATAAGAAACAGGGGTCAAAGGAAGAGGCAGTTGGCCTCCAGGATGTGGCAAGAGTAATTTATTGACAGAAGAAGACTTTTATGAGGGAAAAAAAAAAGAGAGAGAGAAAGAGAAAGAGAGAGAGAGAGAAAGAAATTAAATTAATTTTTCCCCTCTGTGTTCACAAAGGAAGATGGGAGACAAATGCCAGGAACAGACATAAATTTCCCAGGGGTGGAAGATGAAATATTGAAGAAAATCAGGATTATGTCAGACCAGGTGATTGAGAAATTAGAACATCTGAAGACTGACAAACCTTTACAGTCAGATTAGTTCCAGAAGAGAACTGTGAATGAAGGATGGGGTAAAGAAATGAAGGAAATCTTTGGCATGCATGTTGGTACAGCAAATCTTGGGTAAAATGGTGCACAGAAAGTTCAGAAACTGTTGGGCTAAATATCTCAGGACCTGCAGTACCAGTGCTTGGTATTGACTGTGACTCCAGCCTGGAGGGCCAGAAAGCAGAGGAGCCTTCAAAGGTTTTGCTCACAGCAACGGAGGCCACCCTCTGCCTGTTTTCTGAGTTTTAAGTACCTGGCACTCAAGATCTTCTGGCAGCCATTTCAATGTGGCTCCAGTAAGAGGGTGGGCCAGTAACTTTACATTTGTGGTGTCAGGAAGAACTGTGTTCCCCCTACTCTTTAAATCAACATTGTAAATGTGTCAACATCACCCGTAGGAAGCATTAGAAAGTGTTATTTTAAAGTGTTTGGAAGGCAGCTTGGATTTTTTCCATTTGAGCTTTGTGTAAGCAAGGGCTTTCTACTACCTGGGGTTCCTGTGAGAGGCACCCAGCCATCATGATGAGAAAATACATGTTGGAAAACACACAGCAAAGCCAGAACCAGTGAAGACAACTGTATCTACCATGGATGCCTCTAGGTCAGATTCAGCAGTGAAATAGGAAGGGGCCAAAGCTTGCTAGAAAATTACTGTAAAGGGGTAAATTTCATGCCATATTTTGCCATTTAGTGTTCATAATATTCTGTGTTGAAGGAAAAGAAAGGTGTGGAAGACTCTACATGAGTGAGAGGGAGTCAGATTAAACGAGGAGATAGGGAAAATTAGAGAATATTATGAGGCTTTGACTACTCACAACTTCTCAGAAAATTACACTCCAGCTCTTTGTTTGGCTGCCGCTTATGTCACCAGTGCATTTGCTCTGGGATGTAGCTGTCCCAAGACCTGCACACAAAAAACCCATGCTGAAGTTAATAGGAATGACATGCTGCAAGAGGCAGGGTAATTAGGACCAGGAGGTGGGGTGGAGGAGGGCAGGACTGCTTTGCTCACTTGTTTTGTCTTGCTCATTTATTACCCATTGTATAAAACAGCTGTAATTCTTTAGCTACATATAAACTAGAATTATGCACAGAACCTCACACCACTGACTGCTGCTCTGTGTCTTGGCCTGCAAGGTCTGCCTCAGACACCAACTTAAGGACTTGATGCTGTTAACAGCTTTGCTTGGGGGTAAGCAAATGTCCCAACATTAAGGTCTGAGTAACTGTGAAGTTTCCACTTTGCCAAGGCAGTCAAAATTCCTGGTATTATAAGTTTTCAGTAAATTCTTTCAGCACACTTGAATTTTTTTTATGTAAAAGGCAATATAAGTGTAGTTTGTTCATAGCAGTGCAAAGTCTTTATGCACTGGATTCCCATTACGGTTACAACAGCCTTTTTATTTTTTGGCTTGTTTCAATAGACTTGTTATAAAATGTCTACCACTCTTTAGAATGACAATATCTAAGTATTTAACAAAGTCTCTTAAGATCAAATTTTTCTAACCTGGATTATTATATTGAGCTTCCATTTTGCACAAATAAGCAGTCATCTGCATGACACCCAAATCTCGTTTTCTAAATCAGCAAATAGCCAGTTAGCTTCTGTTTGCACATTACCTCTGCGTGCAAATATGTATTTTGATGATAGCTTCATTTTAATTTCTACATGTATATAAATGCAAGAACAGTCAGATTCTTGCTAATATTATCTATAGAAAGTTGATCAAATACCAAAAGTTACAGGTTTGATTTTATTTTTCTTTACAAACACAATCAAAGACACCGAGATTTGTGTATATTACTGTATATCACTTTCACTGGAAGCAGGAAGCTTCACAAGGAATTGCTGCCAACAGGACAACAAAGCTCGTGATTTTAACCTTTGTCCTCTAGTCTGTAAGTCAAAGATCAAAGTTACTTAGTTCCAAAGTTGCATGCATGCACCTCTCAACATAACACATGCTTTCAAGGAATTTCTTTGTAAGTACAATTATAATGTACAACACCCAGCAAAACAAAGCAGTCACCTATTTTCATGTTGATTGAAGGTTAAAACCATAGGTCATTCTCAGTTTCAGTTTCCTGGGGTTGGTTTTGCTCTGTCAGATAATAAAAATTGCACTTTGCAGGGGAAAGTATGTAATAAATAGATTTAGAAGGAAGTTTAATTGGTAGTTCCCAGGATTAACAGTACAAGTGTGAATATGAGAGTACTTACACAATGTACAAACTTGGTATGATTCTAATAGTGGCTGCATAAAAGGGGAAGGTTATTGTTACTTTCAGCTATGTGAGAAAGTCCATGTTTCCATGGCAAAGGTTCAAAGGTATTAGGCAGAAAAAGGTTGCATTAGCTATTTGCTAATCTTTTGTTCTAGTGAAGGTTTTTGTGAATTTTTTTTTTTAAGTAGTGACTTAAGGCATGTCATATATTGCTACTTAAGTGCAGGCATACATGGTAGGCAATTTACGTCGCCCATCGCCTTTGAAAGTGGGTTGCATGTAACCTGTGGTATGACCAGGGAGCACAATGATGGCAAGGACCTTTAGTTGCTGCCTGTGTTTTTACTGCTTTATTATCAGCAGTGCTGTGTGGAGCCTTGTGTCTCTTCTAAAGAACGGCAGGTCTAAAAGGGCACCACATCCTTCATGATGACATAGACAGTAAATGTATATTGACAAAGCAATGTTCTGAAGGAGGACACAAAACACTGATTTCTTTTGTCCCTTTGGTGTCAATGAGCAGATTGTGCTGTTCCATGATGTTAATATAATTTGAGGAAAAAGATTGTTCCAAATATCTTGTCATTGGTTATAGTGCTGTAAGCATAGATATGCTATATTCTCAGAATGCAGTTTGCAAAAACTGTGCTTTGTGTGTTTAAAATTGTGCAAGATTTTAAAGCGCACAGACAGACAGTTGGTTTGCACTTGTTCCAGTGCCAGAGGGACTGAGGTGGGGGGGAAGTATTGTCCAAACCCTAAAATTGGATAATGGCTTTCATTAAGAAGCTGAAAAATTTTTTTAAAATAATGGGGTTTTTCTATGCTTTTGTTTTAAAAAATAATTTACCAAACATTTTCTTGTGATAAAAAGTAGACTAGGTTTTATCCTTCAGAGCAATAAAAAACTATCCAGCTTCTAATATATTTTTGCTTTGCTTCACAAACTGCTAATAGAGCTTTCATTTCTTATTAAGTATTTTATTGTTCACAGTGTCTGTTCACTACATCTGAATCTTTGCAAAGTTTTAAAACTTTTGCCCATCTCACCAACTCATTAAATGTAACCTACATATTCCTAGTTAGCGCTGGAATAAAAAGTGCTCAAATACCAAAAGAAGCTCTGGTATTTCTGGCCACAAGTTCAACTATGAAGTCTATGAAATCTTACAGGGAAACCTATTCCAGCCAAATTTCCAGCCCAGTTTTGCAGACTCAACAGATGTGGATGGTTCAAATAAGCATCTGGACTTTTGAAGTTTGCATAAAACCGAATGCTGGCTTTCTGAGGTTCCCCAGATCTAGAGACCTCACTGCACCTGTTGAAAAACTCTGGCCCAAATCTGAACCAACATTTGTAACTGACCGGTATCAGTTGGTTGAACCAAAATCGTGGACAGAAACCATCTCTGGCCTAAAAGCTTTTCAAGGTGTTCAAATCTGGAGGTAACCCTGGCACTTTGACTACATCTCTGACTGATATCAGGGACCAACACTTCAGCTGGGGCAGATGACCATTACTCCATTGACTTCCTAGAATTTCTGGTATTTCTTTGGACTGAATCTATTGCTTACTGAATAAAACTATCCCCACAAACAAGTTTTGGGAAGAAAAAAAAAAACAGAGAACTCCTTAGTTGTAACACCAGGCTCTGGATTTAATTAATTTGTAGGAGTTGAGAAAAACCCTTTTCTTTTTTAAACCAGACGTTTATTTTTAACAAGGGATGAAATCATTGGAGAACAAAAACTGAGACATCTGTTGTTTTATATCTGTTTATTGTAAGTGCTTAAATGTGAGTTTGGTTTCACACAGTTTTGACATTGTTGCTTCATTAATAATGATTACGTAATTGCAACCACAAAACAAGCTGTAAGGCTGTAACATTTTCATTACTTATTAACAAAGAACTCAAAACAAAAGACAGGATCAGCAAGGAGGTAGCAAAGATTTCTGCATTGAAGGTGGGTCATATATAGAATTTCATAACAGCTGTGTTCCGGATCAAGCTGGTGAAAATAATTAATAGACATTTCTGTTAAGGAAATCAATACACTTTTGAAGAACAGGTTAAATTCAGTGAAATTTTGAGGAAAAACAAGGCAAAAAACTATTTCACTCTCATGGTTGCTGTTTAATAAATTTGACATACATCATCCTGATGAAGTAAAAATAATTTTTCTGATGTTTTACGTCAGTTTGATTAATTTTGTTTAACTTCATTAAAACAGTAAGTCTAATCTACTATTTCTAACTGAGCTGAAATTTAAAGCAAAGCACTTAGCTTATTTAAGTTGTGGAATTTTACATGTTTAAAGTACAGCACTTCTATGAATTTTTTTTTTTTTTAAATGGTACCTAGAAATGAAATTTTACTTTTCTAAAGGTTAAATTTTTTAATAAGAATTTTTTAAAAGCTTTCAGATTTTTTCATAAGGGGAAATTCAAATTTGTTACTAGCTGCCATGACATAACCTCACCTGCACAAACTATATGGAACAGGCCACTTTCTTCTGTAAATTTCCTAGGCAGGAAGACTTAGCTATGTGGTAAACACAAAGTGTGGTGGCATCAAGAAACACAGCTGTAAACACAGAAAGCCAATATCTGGCAAGTGCTATGTCATACCATGCAGGTAGCAGAGACGCTGCTTTCCAGAGAAGCAACAGACCACAGTGTATGGTGTATTTAACCACAGCTCTATTTTTATGTATGTGATGAATGTATTCTGGTTTTAGCTTAGTATTTACATGGATACATAAATTTTCTGCTCTGTAGGAGCTGTGTCAGTGTGGACAGTTGCTGTGGTGCTCCAAATCAAAGTAGCAGCCACAAGTTTTTTCTGCATGTGCATTGCAAGTTTGAGGATACTCTGGCCTCTGCTCCCTTAAGTTGTCACCCCAAACTGACGATATACTGGGCACATAAGCTTTTCTAAGCAGCAGTAAGCCCACAAGAAATAGAACTGCTTAGTGTTGAGCACATCTGTAATTGCAAACACAAAATTTAAACCAAATGAAAGCCAAGATGTTGTGGTGTTATATCATCAAAACTTTGCAGGCTCAGATGGAAGGACTAGGGAGGGTTTGCAGGCATTTGGAAACAAAGCTGTAATAAACAGGGAGTCTTAAAACTGAGGACGGAGAGCAATTGACTCTGCTAATGGAAACATATGCAGTATTAAATGAAAGTGTTCCGCACCTTCTTCGTAAGGTGGCACTTGGGAAGCCAGTCTCTGCATCCTATAGGGTACGTTTCTAGCACAGTGTGAGAAGAAAATCAGCCACGTGATTCCAGCTCTGGTTAATGGAAGCTGTGCTCCTAATCCATGGTGCACAGTGTAAAATATCTTCCTATGCCTTTCTAGTGAGGCTACTTGCATAATTTCAAGGGAGGAAGTAGCCAAGGGGAAGCTGCTTTATACCAATTAAATGGAGAAGAATTGGATGGAGGGCAATTCAATGTATTCACCCTTTCAGGGAGATCTGTGTTTAAACATCTCAATGGGACATTTTTTAATGAAGAACTAAACTGCACGCCCTGCATATGTCAGAAAGGGATAGCTAGGGCCCACAACACTGAATTTCTCCCTGAGGAAGAAGTCTAGTGTGCAGTGTAGCCTCCTGCTGGGTGATATATTTACCTTATCAAGATGCTCAGAGAGAAATGTGTAAGCATGTATATTCATAAATCATTTCACCTCTGGACTATTGATGGGAAAATGTTACAAGGTTAGAAGGTTTAGAAAACACCTCCAAGTATGTTGAGGCTTTTGTCAAAGTTTATCTGATTCTGTCTGACCCTGTGGATTCTTCTTATTCCTCCACTTCATCTTGCTTTTAAAATTTTCTCCATCCTCCTCCCATTCCTCTTTCTCCATTTGCTCCTCTCCAGCCCTTTCTTCAATTTACTATAGTGCTGCAGATCTCCTGTCTCTACACCCAAACAGCTCTTGTGCATATCTTTAGTCTCAGTCCAGATTGAAGGAGCCAAACAACAAGATTGCATAAGATAGCAATAGCTGTGTAGTATATCAATATCTTAAGCCACTTTGACCCACTTTGCTAAAGTACAATTGAGTCTAAGCTGGAGTAGTTAACACCCTGAGGACCTAAAAGAAAGTATAATGTAGGTGTTGGGCACCTTTGTATATGTTGCATCAACAGAAACTTTCCCTATATTGGAAGAGGGAGGCTTGGATACCATCTGACTTATCACCTCTTGTGATGTTACTGTGTATCCTACATCTACAGATCAGAAGCCTTAAAAGTAAATGTTGAAAAGAGCTTCCCACCTACTATCAGACAGGGCAAAACTTTACTATGGGTATTGGGGATTTATAAAAAAAAAAAGAAAAGAATAAGAACACAGCCACAGGACAAGGAATAGTTACAAACTTAAATTTATCCAGATATTAAAACAGTCCAGGCTTGTGTCTGTGCTTTAGTTCATAATTGTTAATTTTTTCTCATTCATTATGCACAGTTCACTGTAGGAAACACAGTTTGGATGCAACTCTTTCTCATGCTGGACATCAAAGAAACTCCAGTTCACACCACAGCTGGATAGCTTTTAAGCCAATACTTTGGCATCAGTGGAGTTACTCTGCATTGGCAAGGGTGTAAATGAGATCAGAATCTGGCCTGTGCTCTACCACTGCAATCATACTTGAAAGCTGAGCTAAGATTCACAGGCGAGAATGTACATCTATCTGCCAAGCCTATCAGCTTGTTGAACCTTGGGTTACATATGTTTGCAGATTCTCTGCATGAGCAGTAATAGACACAATCATCTGGTGTAGGACAACTGCAAAAGGTAATCTTGTATACTGAGCTCTGGTACACAGTTCCTGCCTCCTGTGATGTTTGCAACTATGAGGGTATTGATGCCTTTTGTCTCCAATGTCCCTCTGATTTTCCTAGGAAGCAACAATCAGCCAGACCAAGAATGACACGCCAGATGTTTCCATCCAACTCCCTCAAGTAACCTCCGTTTAGGCAGAGGTGGTGAGGGATGCCTGCTCAAGCAGATCCCGCCAGCCATACTGCCGTGCCAGAGAAGGTTGCCACTGTTCCCACAGTGTAAAAGAGGCTATAGCTGCTGTGTCGGTGGAGAGCAGCCAGCTGTGAGGAGGTTAAGGGGAAAGAAAAGGCTGCAACTCCTGGTCCTACCTCTGCATTTGCCAAAATTATCCTTCCCCTGTGACCTACCCTTGTGCTGAGATCTGTAGTGGGTTGCCTAGAGCACCCCCACAGTCTTCTCTTATGCAAAATCTATCCTTTTTAAAAACTTATTCCATTTGTTTTCTGCATCTCAAAACAAATCATTCAGAGAGACACTACACATCAAGATTTTTCATGCATCTTCTCTCACAAGAAAAGATTAATCTGGGTTAGGGGCAGTATCCGCTACTTCCCAAAAAATCTGGGAAACTTGAGAAAGCTGGATGAACATGCACTTTTGCACACTGCTGTAAAGACAAGAAGCTGAGGAATCTGGGAAAGGATTGCCTTACTTTCCTGAGCTTTAGCCACTTCCCTCAACAAGCAAGAGACAGCCCTGAAAAGAATGAAATGGTAAGTCTGGGAAGGTTGCAACACGCGAATGTCCCAGCGTGTTTTTGATCAGTTGCTCAATTTAGGACCTTTGACTACTGATGCAACCCAGTCTGGCTTCCATGCAAATAGAGAGAGCGAAGTGGGGAAAAAAGACAGGCTTCCTTTGATATTTTAAGCAGAGGGTGACATATCTTCCTTAGGTTTTTTGAAAAATAACAAAAAATTACACAAAAAGAAGACAAAATTATGAGTGATCCCAGGAAATTATGAGGAATAATAAATGTCTTGGGAGATATCTCAAGTCTTATAATCAAAAGACTTCTGCATCCTGTAACCCTGAGACATGCTAAAAGGTGAGCAGACCTATCTTGAAGAAATCCAATGAAGATTAAAAGTACTTTTCATATACTTGTTACCGTAAAATACATCAGTAGCCAATATTCTACATTCTTATTCCACCCTCATGACCTTATTCTTGCCAGTGTCCAGCTTCAGCCAGCTGTTCTTTAACTATGCACCTCTTTTAAGCTTTTTGGGCAGCTGGGAAAAAATTTGTTCCCCCTTCCCATCCACTCCCAATCAGTTAGGACATATAAAAGCTTAGCTTGTGACCCCATTTCCATTTGTGGCAGACTGCAGGGCCATGGAAGATGAGAAGTAATTCAGTTGTCCAAAGTCATAGAATTAATGATAAACAGCCTGAGGCAGCAACGGGAGTTTCAGAGCTGGCTTCTCACTAGGTTTCAGCAAGAAGGGACAATGAGGAAGACTGCAATATCTGTGGAAGTGTATAGAAGAGTCAGAGAAGAAGGCAGGTGGCTGTATTCACTTCTGGATTTATCAAGAGCTCTGGGCTCTGCTGATGGCATAGCCAAGACCCACGTTTCTACCCCACCTCCACCGCAGGACTGCAGCAGTTATTCTGATCACAAGGAGCAGTGTCTGCACTGTAGAGCCCCATCAGCCCACTTGGAGGAACACACAGACAGCCACACTAGCCTTGCCCACAGTGGCCACACCAGCATCCTCCTGCTGAGCCACACTCCTGTGCAAATGACACTGCCTGCCCTGGTCCAGGGGTCCCAACAATGCCACACATGCCAAGCCTAAGAAAGGCGTGGTTATAGGGAGTTCATAACATCTGCACCTATTGCTGGTGCCTGCAGGCTCCTCTGGGCCAGATTTCCCTACTTTGCTGCAGCAAAACCACCTCTACTCCCTGTTTGGGAAGAAAAAAAAAAAAAATTCTTTATGTATTTTTTGCCATTCAGCTATGGTGGAGTGGGAGACTGGATGATTCCCTTCCCTCCTCAGAAGAGTGATTGCTTCAGCAAACGTTCCTCCAGGCAGAATAGACAACCACTCCCTGTACAACCAAATACAAGATAAACATGGGTGCATCTAGTAGCCAGTCTTTCCTATCTCACCTCTCTAACATCTTTGTCTTCTGCTTTGCTCTGTGTTCTTACACACCAATATAAATTCTTTATGAAACAGTCCTACTAGACTTGTGTCCTTGAACTGCTGTCTCTCCCTATAGAAACTAACAACTTACTCAAAAGGTAGGATGTGCATGAGGCATGGACCCCCTGAGTGCTGCATGGAAAGGTGGGGAGGAGAAGGGAGAGAAATGATAGGAATAAAGTCCTTCCCCAAGGGTTTGGAGTCCAGAGAGGCGACACATGCTACAAAGTGCAAAAATACTTTATTATTGTAATTGACCTCTTCATGTCGTCAAGTGCAAGCAAGCTGAATTGGCTGTACAGAGAAAGACTTCTAGCTAGGAGAAAGCCTTGAAAGGCATCCCATACTTCACAGCTCTCCAGAGACTGCCTGCCCTTATGGGAGACCAAAAAAGCAAGAGAAAACATTTAAAAGCAGCCCATCCCTTCTCACTGGGAGCTGGCTCAAGTAAGCCAAAGTGCAATCGCAGCACGCAAGGAAAGCCCCCGCCTCTTGTTTGTTGGGCCATCTTCCATCCGGCACAGGCCCACAAGGGAGTTGAGAGCTGGCTTCCCACCCCCCTGCCTTTCGCTTACGGCCTGCTCAGGCTGGGGGCTGGACAGCCGGCAGACACAGAGGGGCAGACCAGACCACCCCAGCCTGCGTGGGCCAGCTGGAAACCCTCTGAGTCCACCCAGACGCAGTGCGCCCAGGGGCCCTGCTGGGGCTATGGCCTGGGGTGGATTACTTGGGGAAAGACAGGCAACATAAACACTGGCTTTGTTCTGGTCTGGCCCTCAGAAGCATGCAAGAAAGAAAGAGAATTTCCCCACAGCAGCATCTTCCTGTGTCTGCAGAAGCAAAGTAAACAAAACTGAGGGCTCTGAGCCCTCCCCACCACACAGGTCTATGCCTGTCTGCTGATTAGAGAGCATGACTGGAAGAAGGGATGCACAGCATATCGTGCTCTGTGTAAAAATTTAAAATAATAATTGACAAACCTCCCCAGAAGCTGTAAGGCAGACTGAAAACGTCTTGCTTCTTACCAGACCAGAGGCACACCACTCATTTTGATCTTCTCACCCTCCACTGGTAGGCCCACCACCAGAGCATGTTAGGGTTCATCTGCCACTGGTGTTGGGGTACTCTGGGTGTGGTCAGGCCCGATGCACGGTTGTGCTATGCAGGGAGCTGCCTGCATGCTCTTGTTTGCTGGTGCCCTCCAGGCATCATTTGCACAGGTGCCTGGAGGCTGCACAGGGGTGGCTGGCAGTGGCTGGTGGTCACATGAGGGAGTAGGCAGTAGCACTCCTGCTGTCTAGTCCACCCTGCTAAGGACTCAGGTTGGAAACACCTCTGCACCCTTCTGAACAACACTGCTGTTGAAGTGCCTCAAACTGGGGCTTACTGCTTCTCCTTGGCATATGCTTCTGGTGGCACTTCCTCCACTCTGTGATGTCTTTCACTGCCCTGGGTGAAATACCCCAAGGCCCTCTCACTGGCAGCCAGAAAGCCCTTTGGACCCCCAGTAAGGTAGCAGTATACCCTCTTGCTTTTCCACCTGAACCCAGCAGGA
>NC_134311.1:46624131-46643677 GCF_949628215.1 Phalacrocorax aristotelis
AGAGAGTGCTGAGAACGCAGGGAGAGAAGGCCCATTCTCAGCTGCATTACCACTGACAAATACTGGGACGCATCAACATCTTAATCAATATGCAAGAGTCAATTACCAGGGAAGCACAAGGCTTAAGCAGGATCTGATTATTAGGTTCATGTTTAGTCCACCAAATGGGTGAAATCGATATGAAGCTGCATATCATATAGAAAATACATAACCATCCACTTTTACCCAACCTTTGTCCCCTCCTTATTCCCTCCAGGGCCAGATTCATACATGCCTCTCTCTTTTTCGTATTGCAAGGGCAGATAACACGACAGGCAGCAAGAAGGACTGGGACAGAACAGACTGCAAAGGGCCAAACTCTGTCTTCAGAGCCAGAGAGACAATCCCTGTGTGGTTCCAAAGGTACATTTCTGGAGATAAATATCCTTTTGGGAGAAAATCCTTCAGAAACCTGTGTTCCTTTTTTCCTGCCCTTTGGAAGATTGAGCAGATCAAGCCACTTACTGAGTACAGGGAAGGCATGCAGTAGAGAGAGCTGTTTTTTTCAAGAAGAAAGTTAAGATGTTCTCTGGGTCACTCACTGTCTAGATTTATATTCTGGGTAGCTCCATGAGTTTGCAAAACAGATGAGGATTCATGAATGGAAACAAGAATAGAACTTGGTGACTTAATACCTTTAATGTAGAAATTACTTCAAATATTTCATCTGTTCCCTATACTTGTTGATTTGATTACTTCTGGTATCAAAGTCAATAGAACTGAACCATTGTTTTTGCAAGCACAGCATGAATACATGGAATAGGTGGTTTCACCAAAAGCCAGGCATTTTATGTCCATTTTTTTGGCTAGTTGTGATGGTTCCATTTTAAGATGAAAGGTGAAATGTATGGAAAAAATAACAATTAAGAAAGGTGGCTTCTATAAAGAAATGTGAAAAGAATTAATAATGTAATCTGGTCAGGCAGTACAAAAGACTGTCTATGGCAGGTGCTTGTTACACTAAGGTAAAGACCTAAGTGTGGAGAAAAAGAACAAAGACAGTCTTTAGAGGAGGCCCTACAGACCTGCCCTGAAGTCAGATGTAATACCAGGATTCACTTCCATGGTGCATAGTCGGACTATCTACTTATTCTTCAAAGTCATCTTCAGGTGTGACTGTATTCTCAGTGATGACCCTGCACAGCAGAAGGAATAGAATACCTCAGTCTCTCCTGCACAATGAGTCCTCAGCACCAGGATTCCCTCTGAACTAAAGATCCCCAGTCTTGGGTGACAAAGAATATTGTGAGAGAAGCAGAAAATGGGAAAGGTATGGCCAGAGGGCAAACTCCACTTGGTATCTGGCATTAGGAAGAGCATAGCTGACTAACTTGGCTGCAGCACAGCCTTAGGCTGTACCATGACAGGAGGCAGTGTGGACTGGTCAGGGACAAGTCTGAGAAACCTCCTGTTTCCACCTAGGCAGTGTGGAAAACTTGCTAAGGTGTGTTGAAGACATGCGTATACCTGGCAGGTAATATGCTCTTCCTCCTTTTTACTATCAGCTAGGTAATTAAAGAACAGTGTAAAGCAACAGTTTCAGGGTGGAAAAGGTATGTCCTAGAAATCTGGAAAGCAAACAAAAATAGGCTGATGTCAGCCACTGCATAGAAGTTTCTGACCTTTGTTTTTATCAGAGAAAAAAATGTGAGAAAAAATTGGCACTGTAAAGGGATATTGAAAGCATGACATATTTGTCTGTTAAGTATAAATATGAACAGCTATGGAGATCTGGTGCTATGGTGCTAGGTTTTAACTCCAGTAACATTCATCTAGTGCCAGGAAACACTAGATTTAGTACCTGAGGGATTGCAGTCTCAAATACCTTCTACATTTTTTTTTAATATGCTGCCAAGAATTTAAATTGGTAAAAGCTGGGGACTGACAAAAACTCGATCCCCAAGAGCTTTTCTGGCACAGGTTTATCAGGGAATATGGTACCATTATTTTTATTATAATTATTTTTGTTGGTAGTGGTTGGGGAGCTCATTTATAACTCTGTGACTTCTACTCCCAGATGTATTTTTAAAAATCTTAAATAAACAAAGGGTTTGATTTTCTTGGTGGCGCTAGGAGCTGTCATTCATTTTATATACAATATGCCTTCTTGGATTGTAGTAATTTTAACATACTTCTTGAAAGGTCAAGCGCAGGCAACAAAAAAAAAAAAACCTGACTGCAGGGTACACATTCCCTCCAAACCACTACCACCCAACTGGTGCCTCAGTTCCAGTGAGGGATGATCTTAAAATATGTAGCAAAGTTAGTTAGGCAACTCTCTTAGGCCCAGTCCTGCTTTCACTGAAGTCAACAACTAACATGTGTTCTGCAGTACATGTGTAATGGGAGCAGGCATTTCACAGGGAAATGTGGGCTTGCAAAGGAAAAGCTGGACTTCTGCTGGAGATAAACATCTAGCAAAATGACACTTAACCTTTATTGGATTAATAGTAACCTTTTTATCTTCTCAGTAGATAGAAGGTCCCTCTGAAGCCAAAATGGAAAGAGAAGCCAAGAATCCCTCTTTTATATTGTCATCATGACATAAAGACCCAAATTATTTGATGTAAAGTCTAGTTTCATCTTACAACATTGGGTAGGAAAGCAAAGGGAGATCTAATTTGTATGCTGATTATGTTGTCTGTATGGCAGGCCCGGGAAGCTGCCTTGGGCCCTGCAGTGGAGACTGCTAGGATAGTCTCAGTGCTGGCTCTAGGAATATAAGGAGTGCCTTCAGCCTTCAGCTTCCACTTTCAGGCTTTATGCAGCTGACCTGCAAACCCCTTACACATATCAAACAGGCAACTACAAATAAAATCTCTGTTGAATAGGCTTAGTCACTTACTCAAGGTGATATAGCAAATAAATAGAATAGAGAGTAAAATCACAGAAGTTTCTGATTCCCAGGTTTATGCTCGTTTCATCAGGTCAGGTTGCAGCCAACAACAACACGTATGAAACACAAAGGTAATATATACAATACTATCTTTATGGTCCCACATTGCTCTCAAATGCCATAACCAGATCTCCCTAAATGTACTTCACGTTCACTCAGTAACAATTTATAGGGTTTGGTGGGTTTTTTTGTGAAAAGAATTTGTCATCTTGTCCCCAAACAGACACGGCATGGCTTGCGATGCCTGGAATGCCTTCACTTTTACTATACATTTAGGACTTCACTTTTACTGAATGCCTTAACTTTTACTATGTATCTCTTAGGACTTGTACCCTTTCTGATACCTGTGTTATGGATAGGTTATCCATTGGATTATTTTTATCCTGTATCTCAAAGTACAAGATAAAATTCCTTCCACCTGTTGCAAAAAAAAAAATAAAAAAATATATATATTTCTGGTGTAGAGAAGCTATGTAGCTTTTTTGTCTTCTTTTGCATTTTGCTGTTAAAAGAACAAGCACAATAGTTTTCTTATTAAAAGAGTTATTGCTTAGGTTTATAGCATGCCTTTTACCTTGAAGGAACACAAAACACTTTTCAAATTGCAGCTTGGACCTGGCAAGCTTCTGTGCCCTCACAGTGTCCCGTTAACTTGAATGATGTTCCCAACACATAAAGATTTCTCCATATGGATCCACTTGCAGATCTGGCCCTCAAGGCACAATTTGTCCCTATGCCAAGAGAATAAAAGCACTTTGAAGAAAGGAAACTTTATATGTTTCAGCTCAGAGTTTCCACCTGGGCTTTGTTCCCTGTGGAAGGAGAGGGGTTATGAGCTTCCAAGAGTGATGGGTGTTCTAGGATCTGCCGAAGAGCCCAGCGCCAGAGCCTGGATTCTTTCTGACCCTGCCACAACACTGCTTTCTGAGCAGACATGTTGCCTTTTCCGCATACTGCTGCACATGAAAGCTACCTCTCCTGCACCCTCCTTCCATTCACCTACGAGAGTATGAGCACCCACACATGCACATGGCATGCATTCACTATCCATGATGGTGAGGAGGATGGGATTATTCCCCCTGCACAAGAAGATGCTGACAGTTCCAGGGATGACAGTACAGCAGAGGAGAGTCTGTCACCAAAGCAGGAAATATGTCTCAACAGATGACTGAGCATAATCTCAGCAAAGGTCCCTGAGCAGTCTTCCACAGAACTGAGTAATGGGGAGGATGCAACTGCAGGGTCAGTACCTTCCCCAGTCTCCTTCCCTGAAACGTAATGTATGGATGGGTTTTTCCTGCTCTCCAAAAGTAGAAATAAATCCCAAGCCCTTTATAAACAGTGTTCGGTCTGTATGACACCTTGTAGAAATTCAGCCACCCACCGACAGGGTGATTTGATAGGGAAGAATTGTCCCTCACTAGTATCATGGGTGGAGTTTAGCAGGCTGAATACACAGGGAATTTTAGTTTGCATACCTGGATTAATATACCTACTCACTAAAAAATTGTATAATTTTATTTTTACTAGAAACTATAAGGGCAGACACTTTCACTTTAAGCTAAGTTCCAGTCACAGTCTGCATAAAAGCCCCAGGCATTTGTTCATTGCTTTCTCTGTGTAAAGGTCATACAACCGTTAGTACATGTAATTGGTCATACACTACATATGCAAGTGTATAAACTGCCAGCATAATTTCCTGCAGACTCTTTGTTTGCACTGACAGTTTCTGTTGCAAGTAGGAAACAGATAGGTCCACCTCATGATTTGGGAGTCTGAAGACACCACATTTGTAACCATGCCTTTAGTATGGAAAGGTTAAAATATTACCAAAAGAGTTGCAAATTAGCAACACAGGGAACAAATTCTCAAATTCAGGCTTCTGAAAATTGTTTGCAGGCATGACATAGTGCAGCTTGTCCCACACTGAATTTATAGTGAATTTGTGGTAACTTCTAGAGTTACTTAACAGAGTTATTTAACAAATGGTTTCACACTGTTCTATAAATAGCCAACGTATGCTTTTGCCCATATTTTACTCTAGATAAGTAAAATACTCTATCAAAACAAATACATAAATGTGTATTCTTTTAGAATACATTTAGTCAAAAAAACATGCACATCCAGTTAAATCCCTTGTTCAACCTTTCTACTTGAAGCTTGTGTTTATTAATTGCTTGAATGTTCCACATTGTCATAACTAGCTAGAAGCATCCTAGTTGAATATGCTCCACACAATCACCTCAGATCAATGCGGTGGTAGGTCTCCTTTCATCCCTAGTCCAATAACCCCCCTCCAAGAACAGAGGTCCTTTGCAGGCACAGGGCCCTGATTTATGTTTAATGCAGCAGTGTTTTTACTGCTTTTGGCACAAGATGTTTGAAAGAGGTGAAAAAGACACACAGGCAATAAGTCTGTTTAGAAAACAATTCCAACATAAGCAC
Source organism: Phalacrocorax aristotelis (assembly GCF_949628215.1). Classification (NCBI taxonomy): domain Eukaryota; kingdom Metazoa; phylum Chordata; class Aves; order Suliformes; family Phalacrocoracidae; genus Phalacrocorax; species Phalacrocorax aristotelis. The sequence continues at coordinate 46,629,512 of NC_134311.1, forward strand.
CATATGCCTTCAACTCATAGCTTCATTTCCAGGCAAGCCACCACAGCAAGCACAATAATTAGCTCCCTTTTTAATTTTTTCCCCTTTAAGGGTGTGTGTGTGTGTGCAACCATGTGAGTGTGGGGTGTCATTTCCTTCCTAATAGGTGTTTTATTAGTGTTTTTAAACTGTTTTTCTTTCCCTCTGCTGTTTTACTGCCTTTATCTATCTACCCCTCTGGAGTTTAAAAGCTTCAAGTAAGTATTATTAGATTTCTAAAGTGTATTTTCTGATTTTGTGTTTGTGTGTCTGTATTGGAGGAAGTTGAACCCTCATGCACTAAGGAGCTGACTAGCTTATATTGTCATTGGTCCACTGGCTTCTGTGTGGGGACAGCAATTTGCACCAGCTGGGAATGTGCCTCCATAGTGTCTCATTCATTCCTGGAAGTGCAGACACCAAGCTAATGTTGCACAAAACTTTTGTATTCGGTCAAATCTTTTGATGTGAACATGGACTAGATTTCTCTGGACTGGGAAAAGAAAGCCCACTCTGCTAAAATAAAAGTAGAAACACTAAGAGGATAAAACAGAACTAACTAATAAAACTCATCAGTTTTGTTACCCCTTTGTTCTGTGTTATTGGTGAGCAGGATAAAACTCTTAATAACTTCAACAAAATGAGGCATTTTTGCTGAGAAGATTTAGTCAGGGCATGAGGGAGATATGGCTTTACAAAGGAGTGTTACCACTATCTCTACATGAACTGGGAAGTTAAAGGCTCCCCAGCTTTTAAGATTAAAATTGTTTTTATTTTTCCAGGAATTCAAAGTCCTGTGGTCTCTAGAGCTGCACAACAACAGGGAGCAAAAAAGTCTTCCTTGTGCTTCACAACAAAGGGAAGGCAGTGCTTAACCACGAGCAGTAACTATGATCATCAGACACCTGGAAAAACCCAACAAGGTTTAAAATTTACACAGCATCTAATGTAGTATCTACAGCTACAGATTATCCATTCCGCTAGCGCAAGGTGTACATCACTGTTGTTTGAACAGCAATGGCTGAAGAGCTGATTTTTACTCAAATTACTTAATGAGTAATACACCATTTTCATAATCCAGTCACAGTGTATGCATGAAATAATAGATTCACTGAGTATTTTTTGCATTGAGTCTCAATAAATTATTTGCAAATAATTTTAAAAGTTTCTTGACCAGTTCCGTTGCATGTGGGCTGCAGGCTTTCCCAGGTTATCCATGCTCTTACAACAGTGCCTCTTTACAGCAGAGGAATATCTGCCTGTGGGAGGATATGAAGCCATGTTAAGCTTGCTGCTAGATCTGCAGAAGGAAACAAAGTTTATATTAGGAATGAATGGCCTGAAATATGAACAGCCCCCTGTATTCCCTCTCCCATGATCTGTACTTGGAAAATATCAGATTCTTCTCCTAGGTCTTAGTAAGGGAGATATCCTTTCTCTTAAAAAAAAAAAATAGTGGGAAACCCCAGGAAAATTCAAATGGAATGGGCGCTGGTGGGAGGAGGATGTAGGGAAGAGTGTGCTTTTTCTTTTTTCATTGAAAGCCAGTTGGAAACCCCAAAAGCTAATGCCAGTGACACCATCTGCCCAAAGATCCCAAGGCGCTTCACTGTGCTTGTCACAGACAGGAGCACCACTAACCAGGAGTTAGCTCAGGATTAACAGCATGCTGGGAGGCTAGTTGGCACATCGATGACCAAGGCTGCCACACTGAGTGAGTGATCTTGTGGGGCCCCGAGGAATTTCCTGCACTAACAGTGTCAGCCCCTTTGGACACCTTCCTCCAAAGTCCTGCCTGACAGCACACACCCTTAAGGAAGGATGAAATGAGGTCTGTTTAAAAGATGCATTTTCTTTTGTGTAAAAGGCAGTGATCTTTTTGTTCAGTCTTTGCTTTTCGTTTGGTGTGACAAAAATGTCAGCCAAGGAAAAACAACACAAGATGATCCCAAGAGATGTCACTTCCACCAGTGTGTGCTGACTGTGCCAGTGTGCTGTGCCGCACCGGCAACTGTAAGGGGAAAATATTTGTGATAGTAATAATATGACACCAGAAGAGAAAGGAGGGGGGGAGAGAGAGAATTTCTGGAATGAAAGGAATTAGCTGCGGGTCAGAGGGTGGGAGCATGAATGGTGAGGGAGGCACAGAAAGAATCCTAGCTGGGCAAGGCACCTTTTCTGGGCTATTTCTAGTTTTATTTTGGTTTTAAATTTTAATTTTGGGGGGCTTTTGTCTTCCTTCGCTTGCCTGGAAACTGGAGACAGGAAACGCAGGTTTGGAACTTCCCAGCAAAGAACATATAAATCAAGATGCAGATCCAAACAATACAGTGTTGTCAGTGCAAAATCAAATTTTCCCATCTCTCTACTCTGTGCCTGCCTTGGCTTTTGCAGCCTCTGCCCCTTCTTGCCCAATCTGCCCTTCAGTCTGTGTCTGGACAATACTTCGTGTTGATTCATTAAATCCTATCCATCCACTTTTTTTTTTCCCCCAAAGTTTCAGACTAGCAATCACATGTCTGCCCCATTGACCACAAACTCATATATCCTCCCACCTCTTCCTCCTTTTTCTTCTTTTTTTTTTCCCTGGCAATTAAAAAAAGTAAAATCTAAGACCAAACAAATCAATGTTTACGGATTTGTAATAAGTTTCTCTCTATTTATTTATTTATTTCCTCTTTAGTCACTAAAGAAGCAGCAGCAACTTGCAAGGAGCAGTTGTTGCCAGAGGGTGAATCATAGCTATATTGATTTGATTATGTAAAAGCTCAGAGGAACCTAAAGCCAGATACAGAAATATCTCATAGCCCAAACCCCATGGGACACACACTAGTAAAAAAGCAATCTTTATATTGTTCCTGATAAAAGCATCATTAGTTTCCTCACAGTGAAACCATTTCTCTGCTGATACAGTGTATGGTTTTCCTTTTCTCTAGAATCTACTCAGACATAATTAACACTCAGTTACGAGACTTCAGCTTCCCTCTGGACTGTGTGTTTTGAGGCCAGCAGGAGCATGGGTGCACAAGCCTGAGTGCTTCCGAATCACTTGCTCACCCCTCCGTGGAGCAGCGGTCCAGCCCCCAGGGCACAGGGTGTGGTGGACGTGGGCTGCGGCACTCTCCCCTGGACCCTCAGTTGCCCATCCAGTGAGGCTGTGGATGCCTGGCGCTCCTGCCATCATTCTGCCAGGAACTCGTCTCTCATTCCCTTCCAGGCTTTCTACCACAACAAAGGCATGAAATCGCACGAACACAGGCACACAAACCTGCACAGGCAGACCTGTTTCCAGCTTGTAACAACAAAACTCTCACTTGTGTGGTTTTCTGTGGAGCAGGTCCTTGCAGGCGCTCCAGCACAGGGGGAGTACTCTACCGTCATCACTGGCTTGAGGGTGGGTGAAAAAGGGGTAGGGGCAAAGGGTTTAAACTGAAATGCTATGGAGTGCTAAGATTATACAGTTTTACTTGTGTTTCTGTTAGCCATGAAGCTAATACCTAGTCAGACTGAAACTGGGATAGACAAATTTATTAACTTCAGGTTTTTATGTATATGTCAAGGGAAAATATGATCCTGTCTTCCAGAAACCTATCTTGCTTGTACATACCTTCACAATACAGAAGGGATTGTGAGTCAATCTACTTCACTCACCTCTGGTTCTTTCTCTCGTATCAATTTCAGTCTTCCTTTGGCCCAGTCAAAGGAAAATGACAATGAACTTTAATATCCTTGATTTGAATCTGCAATGTGGAACTTGGCTGTAAGATAACGTAAAGTGAGGCCATCCTACTTAATGTGATGCTAGGCAGACATGGCATAGCTATGCTACTTGCTAAAATACTGTTTCAGAGAAGAAACCTTGTGCAGGTGATAGAGGGAAAGGAAAGTAACAGTCATTTCAATGCTTGCACCTGTTTTCCCTTCAAATCCGTGTGAAGACTCCTCAAGGAAACTTCAAGACATCTGGGACTTTTGCTGACAACTCTGAAGGATTCATACACAGACAATCTGAAACTGCCAGAAAACTCTAAATGTCTATATGTGATGAGTTTGGAGGGTCTTTCTACCTGGTTGCAAAAGCCTTTACCCTTATTGCAGCATCACTAACATAAGAATGGTTTCCATCTCACCCTCTTGATCTAGCAAACAACTGGGATTACTATTAACCAGGAAATTGTTCTCTTTTTTTTTGTCTCTCTCTCCAAGCCCAATTCATGTTTTTTCTTTCTCAGAGTTGTTCCATTGGCTGTAATCCTGGTTGGCATACCCCTTGAACTCTTCAGAAAGTGCCACATAGCTGCACATAGGCTAAAGCACAGGCTAAACCACAACTTTTAGGAGGCTCAAGCCTGCTAAACACTTCACATAACCAGTGCTTAAGAAGAAAGGCTGTTCACATAAATTATTTATTCACCCTACCATTTGCAGTGATTTTTTTCATTATCAACACAGGAATAACTCCAGTGGTTTCAGGTCTCTTCACCTGCTTCTGCAGCACCCACAAAGGTAGGTGTGGGACTGTATAACACAATGAACGCGTGATAGCCACCTGCCTGCCTGATCAACATGTTCAGGTAGGACAGATCATTGCTGCTCACAGCCATGCCTGTCTCTCATTGTAATACGGTGCTGAAACCCAAAGAGTGCTGAGTGCCTCCAGTCACAGGGAAGCCACAAAATACTGTCCTCAGCAGTGGGAGTGGAGCCTACTCCATGTGTCTTAGGGTTGGATCTGGTGCATATTCTATGAATATCTTTTAGCACAAAGATCAGAACAAATCTCATGAAAAGAGGACTTCGATTACTGGAGAAGCAAGTGATTCACCCATCTTTTACTCATATGAAGTTTTAAAGCAAATATTAAGGGCACTATGATACGGTGTTTTGACTCTGAATTCTGAACGACGTAAATTAGGAGTTTTCTGCAGACACACCTGTGGTCTTCAGTGGTTTTAATGGTAACTTAAGAGAAGACTCAGCCTTTTTGCATGACCTCTACAATTTGAGTGAGCTGCTAGCATGGCCTACAGCATTAGAAGTCTATCCAAACCATCAGTAGATATCTCTTCCTTCAGTTCTCTCAGCATTCAAAGTAGATGAACCTGACACCTCACTTGTGGCAAAGAAAGGCTGCTCACACTTGATGGATGCCATGTGTTCTGAACACATTAGTGCTCCTTGGGTCCATCCTCTCTGAAGTTCTCGAAAATTTGACCCAAGAGCAGTTGACATGTTCAGATACAAGGGACATAAGAAACCATTGTGTGAGAAAGAATAAAAGAAACAAATGTTTTTTAAGCAAGTGCTGCAGTTTTGGAGTAGCTGACACACAAATTTTTTTAATAGATTTACTGACTTAAATACTCTTTAATTAGAATAGTTTTAATTATAATTTAACTTTCATACATTATAAGCCAAAAAGCCAGATTCCACCTTAATTTATCTGAAAGTATCAGCATTTCTGTTTTAAAGAACATTTGTTCTATCTGTTCACTGGAATTAAGTTATTCTGATTGTCTTTTTTCTCTGTAACAATCTGGGACTTTTTTGTATACAAAACCAGGCATCAGTGAGAGCATCAAGGAAACCTGGTGTCAAACCCAACAACATCAGTAGAATTATAAGATTGTTAATTGTGAATCCTCGTTTTGATAAGTCCATGCAATTGAAAGCTTGGCTAAGCACAAATGGTTAACTTCATAAAACAAACACCCATATGTTTTGTTTTGGGCTGTCTACAACTATTCATCAAGAAACCCTCCTTCTACAAAAGGTGTTCTCACATTGAAAAATGCTCAGTTCACTGGCTTATTCTCTGCAAGAATTAATAAACCCCTGAAAATTTTCTGTGCACAACAGCTTTAATAGCTCTGTCCGGCTGCTTCCCAGTCTCTACCCCTTGAAAAGAAAACAAACTCTAATTATATCAAGGCCACTGAAATGAAGGCCAGTCGCACATCACAGAGGATGATTTTATAGGTGGAACGTGGGCTTGCTAATCTATAGAATAAATTATTGTACTTTACTGGATGCAGTTCTATTTACACTCTTTTACTTAAAAAGACTTAGAAACAAAATCACAAGCCCTGTTACAGGCTGATTTTAACATGTCTAATTTTTTTCGAGGCAGCTCTCAGTATAAAACATTAGCTGACAACGTGCCAGGAAATCCCTTTCATTAAAATAAACACCGATACACATGTGAAGTTCTCTCACTTATAATATCAATGATCTTTAATAGAGTTGTTTTATTACCAGAATAACATTTCTGCCTGACAAGTCTGGAGTCAATATTGAACAGATTTAGGTCAGACTTAGCAATAGGGTTTTGCAAAAACCTGGCAAGACTAAATTCTGACTGCAAACTCATAAAGTAGGTTTACAGATTACAAAATGAGCATTTTCATAAATATGCATGTCTCATAAATATTTGAGAAAAAATGAAATGCGATCCAATATCCAAATGATTGTCTAATTAATAATTCTTTTGATAGGGCAGTCCTGAATACATATTAAACACGTGAGAACAAAAAAGAGAGAGAGAGAAAGAAGGAAAAAAGAAAGAAGGGAAGGAAATGAGGGAGGAAAAAAGAAAGAAGGGAAGGAAACGAGGGAGGGAGGAAACGAGGGAGGGAGGAAACTAGGGAGGGAGGGAGGAAATGAGGGAGGAAACGAGGGAGGGAGGAAGGCAGGAAGGAAGGCAGGAAGGCAGGAAGGGAGGGAGGAAGGGAGGAAGGGAAGAAGGAAGGAAGGAAGGGAGGGAGGGAGGGAGGAAGGAAGGAAGGGAGGGAGGGAGGAAGGCAGTGAGGAAGGAAGGAAGGAAGGAAGGAAGGAAGGAAGGAAGGAAGGAAGGAAGGAAGGAAGGAAGGAAGGAAGGAAGGAAGGAAGGAAGGAAGGAAGGAAGGAAGGAAGGAAGGAAGGAAGGAAGGCATGGAAGGAAGGAAGGAAGGAAGGAAGGGAGGAAGGGAGGAAGGAAGGAAGGAAGTATGGGAGGAAGGGAGGAAGGAAGGAAGGGAGGAAGGAAGGGAGGGAGGGAGGGAGGAAGGAAGGAAGGAAGGGAGGGAGGAATAGAAGGAGGAAGGGAGGGAGGGAGGAAAGACTTTTCTTTTGAAACAGCAGCAAGGTTTTTAAAGCCTACTTCCCCATTTTAAAGTTTGAAAATCAGTCAAGAAGACCTTTTAATCTCATCAATATTATATGAAAGGCCTCACATATATACCCTGTTGCACATGAAAGACTGCTATTTTATTCCCGGCACAGCTGGGGTCCAAGGCTTCAGGCAGCAGGACTGCATGAATTTAAGAGCACTTTCTACCTGAGGAAGTGAAAATCCTGAGGAAGAGGAGGTCAGAGAAGCATGCAAATGATGGCCCATTTGATACTGCTGTGATTCAGTTTTAAATGGGGATCCCACATAGGTTGATCCAGCTATAAGGGTCAGCCTGAGTTAGAGTGGTCAAAAGGTATAAAAAGTGATTCACAAATGATTTCACAAAAGCAAGTGACACAGTCACTCTACAGTTAATTGTAGAGTTCTATTTCCTGTAGTTTGTCAGTATTTTGATGAATAGTTTGTTGACAGAGCTAAGAAATCCGTAATTCTTGGATGAACAATCATTCCTTGTGGAATTTGAGAGATGTATTCATTATTTTCTTTAGACTGTTGTCCCACTGAAAAGGTTTTCATCATCTCACAGAGAGCAGGAACAATAATGGCTAATCACCACATGCAGTTAATGTTTTATGAAGTCAACCATTTGACTGATTAGGCACCCAAACAGAATTAAGAAGAGTTAAAGGGAAGCAACAAGCAACCCTAGTGTCCTGTGTACAGCTTTGAGCAGTTACACTGAAGATGTGTTGGGCAGGGATATGAAGACAGCTGAGGTATAGTTCTACGTCTCTTGGCTGGCATGGTGGAGCCAGAGATATATCTGTGGAACACATGGCTAAAATTACTTTTCTTTGGAGCAAGCAACAGAGCTGTGATTCATAAACTAGCAGTCCAGCTGCTGCCTCATTCCTTGAATTGCAGCAAGATCTTCATAGCCCCTAGCCTCACACCCATCATTCCCATATCTAGGAAATCACAACAAAAATGCAGAATCCATAAAATCAATGAAGAAACAGGTGTCTATAGGTCTGAGTCATCTTTTTAAGCTTGTGATTTTCAACTAAGCTGAACAATGTTTGTTGACATTCAACAGTACTTCTATTTATGAAGTTACTGTAGTTGTTCACCCACGCGATTATTGACTCTAAGAAATGTCTGCCTTTTCTGCATACCACATACCTTCCTCATCTGTTCCCTGGTGGAAAAAGAATCTGTAGTTTTACTTAGAGCCACTCAAGAATTACAGCTTCTCCTGCATTTTTCAGAACAGTTAAGAAAATGGGTTTCTTTCCAAAAGAGTGGCGTTAAAGATTCAAGAAATGATATTAAATCTCTGTTCCACATACAGAACAACATGACCAGCAAAATGCAGCCAAGGTGCATTAAAAATAAACAAGAGATAAGAGAGGAATTCAGCTGTTACTCTTTTAGGGAATTTTAGTTAAGAAGTTCAGAAAAAGAACTCCTACCCTCATGGTTGGGAAGAAATAGAAGTTTTGCAAGTTGCTCAGGGTAAGAAACTTAGCATTTATCTGTCAGACACTGCACACAGGGACATGGAGGCAGCTGAACTCATCAAGGTGGCCAAGTATTTGCCAGGGTCAGGCCAACACCCCTTCTTTGTTATGAAATATGAATCCAGCTTTTCAAGTTATAGCCAGGAAAATTATTTCTATGAATTGTGTAAGTGCAAGGATCACATCTGCTCTCCAAGGTGTTTGCACATGAAATGCTAGCAGTTATCTCAGAAATTATTTGCACCATAAATTAAGATGGCCAGGTTTTGTGAACATGAATGTGCATTTGCATAATTTTAGAGGTGCAAAGTTAGAGTGCAGTTTTAATCATTTGGCCTGTGGCTGTAACCATTGACTTTTTAATGTCCTTACAGCAGCAAGAAGATATTATTTTTCCAGACAGAAGTGGAAAAAGTCTGGGGTCCATGAAAGTTGCACTATGGCTCTCCTAAATTTCCCGACTTAGAAGATGAAAATGTGCGTCTTGCTTTTGGACTCACCTCCACAGAAGCTGAAAAATTGACTTCCCATCACTATTCCTATTAAGTGGCAGATACTCAGCACTTAGATACTTCAGTCAAGGGCATTCTACATGTGCTTAGATATATTATTTACATATTAAAAGAATTAACGTACTACTAGAAGCAACTCCAGGTGTGTTATGAGTAAATAATGGATGTTTGGGATTACAAGAAACTGATCAGGAAAAATAATGAATAGAAAGTACAATCGGCTGGACACAGATCACTGCTAAAGAAACTACCGTAAATGCTATACTGTGGATAAAAAGTGAGGTACTGGAACCTGGAAGAAACAAGAAAGACTAAAAATTATACTAAGAAAAGTTTCTGGAAGGATGGAAGAAGAGGGAGTTCCCTTGCAGTCATTATCTTCCCCATCCACCAAAAACAAAATTTGGATATTAAAATAACCAAAGTGCTAAATTTCTCAGTGGATCTTCTGCCATTGACTTCTGTGGAGATTTCACCTGTTTTAAGATATGTATACTTTTTGTGGCTTTTGTGCAATAAAATGATGAAGTGCATAATTCATGGCAATACACAAATCAAAGTCCTCAACGTGTCTGCCACTGTTGCAGTGGAACTAAATAACAGGACCTCACATTACTGTATTCTCTTGTATCAAGTGGGGGATAGATGTCAGGGAAATCCCTGAGTTTCTTTAATCCAGAAATATTTCTCAATAACGAGAAAATAAGCAGTAATCAAATTGTGAATGAAATTCTGTCAGAAGAATCAAATCAGCAAGAGGATAGGTAGGAAAGTTTGGGGCCAAATGTATGAGATTTAAGGCATGTAAATATAAAATCAGTGTTTAGCACCAGAGCAAAATAAGCCCAGTGAACTCACCAGGCTCACATTTGACAGAAGTAGAGACCTTTATGAGAAAAACACCCCAAATAACTGTAGCTGCCATTTACCCTAGCAATATTGCTCACCAATAGGTTCAGCAAACACAAGTGAAGGTATGAAGTCTGCAGTACCTGCATACATAACAGCACTTCAGCTGGCGCAGCAAAATTGCTCTACCATTACAGTTATGGGAATAAACTGAAGACCTTCCATAAGCCCACGTCTTTAACAAATACAAATTCCATGCAAAATTTTATTTAAAAATTTCAGAAAAAAAATTTAAAAGGGCAATATACAACATACTTGTATGTCCCTTACCATTACAGATTGATACCAGCTCTGTACCTTCTCCCCTTCAGGAGGAGAAAGGTGAAGTCGATGAAAGACCAAGATCACAAAAAAATATTAGGTGCCTGAAGAATGAACAAATAGTTGTCAGAATCTTTTACTTACATATTGACATGTAAAACCAGAAAGCTAAGATACTTGGTACAAATGAGGTCCCCGCCCAGCATCCTTTTCTGATCAGCTTTTTTTTTTTAATAAGGGTTTCATTAATTATAGGAAAATGCGCTTGAAAATTCTGAGTCCGGGGAGCTGCAGAGGGCATACAATATTACTTGATAACACCTGAATTGTATATTAGTGCATTAGTCTATCATGTGTGCTATTTGTACAGCCTGGTGGTTAATTTAAAGCAAAAGCAGCCAGGATTTCTGTTCCAAATTCTGATGTCCACTTGCTATGGGACATAAGGGACTCCTTACTTAGCTGTGATAGGGGTGAAATTAAAAGACTTTCTTGACTCAACAGATTTCAAGCAGTCTAAAGGAGTGTGTCGATTATCAGGTGAAATCTTCAATACTTTCTAATCTTGGTAGATATTCCAATAGCTCCCAAAGCTACGCTATTTGATTGTCTACAATGCATAGATGCTATTTCATCTGTTCTGATAAGGAATTTATATGCAAGACAATAGAAGAAACAAACCTTAAAACAAAGCAAAAAAAAAATTCTACATGAAGAAATAATAGAAAAACACATGGAGAAAACCAAGCCAAATGAAAATTAACTTTAAATGTTTGCAGTATATCGTGTTCATACAACCAATTAAAAGAAATGCCATCTCGTTTGGAAAATATCTATTGATTTCCCAGTTCATCAGATCAGCTTGATGCGTCCAGCAATGGCTCCTATGACATCATCAATATTTTTCTATTTAGAATAATGACTTATTTTATATGCCAACAGCTATAAAAAAGACTATATACATATATTTCTAAGGACATCAGCTTAAAAACCATCTCAATTTCCCTCCTTAACATATTATATTTTTCATCCACCTTTTAAAAAAAAAAAGTCTGGATCTTGCCATGAGATTCATTTATGGAACTCAGTAAATTCATTTAGTTTATAAACTGACCTCTAAATCATGTTTCCCCTATTAGATGCTGTCGCTTTGGCTTGCATTTGGGGTCCAAATTACACACATTTTTCTTTTAGAGTATGCAGAACACATTTCAGAGAAATCATCCCAGCCCTGCTGCCACATCCCCCTTTCTTCTTTTGCAGCCTCCTGTATCTTTTAACTGTCTGGATTCCAACTGCTACATATTATGTCTAAATCTTTCTACAGTGTAAAAAAGGCATCCATTTAGCTAGATGTTTATTCTGTTCAATTCATTCATGTATGTTTTTTAAGATATACTTACAACTGACACCCAGCCCAGTTTCTAGCAATGGAAAGGAATATTTATATACCCTGGACATGGATGCACCCTTGATCAGAACTTCCCACAGGGCCAATTGGCATAGAAAAAATCAAGCAAGATCTGAGCCAGAAAACAGCAATGAGACAGTTTTGGCATCTAACCCCATGTAATTCTTTCTTCTAAGATTTTCATTCTGGGAATGGGGGAAGTGGAAGAAATTCCTAGTCTTTCCCACTCCTTTCCAGCCTACTCAGCACAGTGGGCATCCAAGCTCTACTGGGACACTGTCTCACTGTGGCCCAGGTTGCAGGGCAGTTTAGAGAGCTTGGAAACCCCCTTGCAGCTGGAAGTGCAGCAAAATGGGGTGGTATTGCTATTTTTGAATATTCCTGGTTTGCACTACTTTTATATCATTCAGCCTGTTTCAAGTTATACGGCCCATGAGGCTCTGTGCTAAGCAGGCTAAAGCGGAGTGTTTCTACCATTGCAGTACATTTGAGTGACACAGAGCTAGCTCTTTGCAACTGGCAATGCCATCACCTGCTCAAACTCCAAACTGGGGCCAATCACAGCACTTTGAATAAACAAAGCAAAACACATGGGCCCAAACCCACTAATTTAGCATACCACTTCAGTAGTTCCTGGAATGTGGTTTGCTGACCTCTGGTGGTTATCGAAGCTACGAGAGATGGTTTGCCAGTCAGACCTGGAAAGTTAAAAATGAAAATTTATGAAGTCCTAAAGCATGTGCAGTCACGGTGTTAGACAGTGGGAAAAGCTGAAGATTTAAATCCCAAAATTCAGGAGCTGCTGTCCCATGCTGTGGGACGATTAAAGTGCAACACCTATTCCTGTATTGCTTTAGCTTGGTATCATTTTACCTAGCAAAAAGATCTGAAGTAAAAGAAATAGAGCAGCAGCTTCTGTGTCACATGTGCTGTCACCTAGGACATTTCCTTTACTCTTCCTCCCTGTCTGGGTCATCACTCCTACCCCTTACATGGCCCAGTGTCCCCAGAGAAAGGTTCTGATGTTCTCTGGCACTGGGCTCAGAGGGGATGCCTGCAGGGGCAGGTTCCAAAGCCATTGTTATCTCTTCTGGTTTCAACTTATCTTTGAAAGCAGGTCTAAAGTGAAACTGAGTCAGCGGCAGTGTGTGCAAGGTCTATGCTCAGCCAGTGGAGACACAGTGCTTCCCCCGCTGTCCCTGATCGTCCTCCCCACCACACACTGCCCAGCGAGTCAGAGAGCAGCCCAGGATTGCATTAGGGTGAATTTAATGCAATCCTGGGCTGCTCTCTGACTCGCTGGGCAGTGTGTGGTGGGGAGGACGATCAGGGACAGCGGGGGAAGCACTGTGTCTCCACTGGCTGAGCATAGACCTTGCACACACTGCCGCTGACTCAGTTTCACTTTAGACCTGCTTTCAAAGATAAGTTGAAACCAGAAGAGATAACAATGGCTTTGGAACCTGCCCCTGCAGGCATCCCCTCTGAGCCCAGTGTCCCCAGAGAAAGGTTCTGATGTTCTCTGGCACTGGGCTCAGAGGGGATGCCTGCAGGGGCAGGTTCCAAAGCCATTGTTATCTCTTCTGGTTTCAACTTATCTTTGAAAGCAGGTCTAAAGTGAAACTGAGTCAGCGGCAGTGTGTGCAAGGTCTATGCTCAGCCAGTGGAGACACAGTGCTTCCCCCGCTGTCCCTGATCGTCCTCCCCACCACACACTGCCCAGCGAGTCAGAGAGCAGCCCAGGATTGCATTAAATTCACCCTCTGAGAATTAAAAAAAAAAAAAAGACAAGCCCTCCATCTCAGACATTATTAAAGTCTGCTATGAGTCATGTTTGTCCTTCGTTATATTCATTCCAAAGAATTGTTTTCCTCTGCCCATGGAAATATACGCTAAATATAAACACAGCTTTCTCTATGACGTTTGACCAGTTTAATGACTATACCATCTTCAAGGACACTTTCTGTTGTTATGTACTAAATCCAGATTTTTCCTATTTGCTTTTTTTCTGACATAATAGTGGCTAAAACAGACTATAGTCTATTTGAGTCTGAAATCATTTCTGGTTACATGACTTCCTGAAATTTTCCATTTAATAAGTGACAAACGTTCTCTCCTTTTGCTTGTTACCAGTCAACTCGCATTACTTTGTTCAACACTGTACTGTCTTATCTATTCTTCTAGCTTTGTCACTGAACCCTCAAGCTCCCTAACCACTAGCACTGGTCATCACAATTTGCTAAAATTACATTTAATTAATTGATAGAGACAATACCAAAAATCATTCAAACAAGTATTGTTTTAAGATCAATTTACTGTGAAAAACTTGCTTCAGACTGTTTTTCCTACCCCACTCCTGACTTAGGTAGGAGGGATAGATTTTTGTGTTAGAAAATAAATTAACAGATGGCCAAGAGCACGTCT